>NC_039277.1:10056889-10356889 GCF_003368295.1 Carassius auratus | reverse complement strand
AACTGACATGAGCTGAATAATGACACTTGTCTTATGTAGAGCTGCTTATAGCTGAATTGTAATCGTTTTTTATGAACTTTGCACTTTTTTAACAGTTTTTGAATGAAAAGTTATTGAACTGAATTGAAACAATAATCTAAAGTAAGCTGAATTATGGTATTATCTTTTGTGAAGCTGCTTTACAACTCAAATTAGATTTATCTAGTAATGTATACATTTTACAATTTTAACACTGTTATTTACATGTTTATTAATGTGAAGCTTCTCTGAAACAATCTGTTTTGTATGAAATACTATATACATAAATGACTTTGCTATACACTGTATATCTCCAATTGTATCCGATGCAGATCAGAACATTTATTCCTGTACTTTCTGTTCCTTTTAACCTCTGTTTGACCTCTTTTCATTTTTCTGTCTCTCTCAGGGAGATGGAGGGAAAGCCCGTTCTCAGTACACCATCACCACCCAGTTGCTCATTCTCTATTACATCCTGTCATATGAGGAAGCTCTGCTAGCAAATACAAAGACGTTGGGTAGGTAGATTACTGACATAATATTTGAAATGCTCCTACATTTTTACTTAATGTTCTGATTGGCCCATTCGATTCAAACTAGATCAGTTGAAAGAGATGCAGTTTTGCATTATTATTATTCTATTTTCTGTTTTTGTCTTCTTTTACATCCGTTTTCTTTGTTTAAATTTAAACAATTCAGTTTTTAAATGATAGTCTCTGCACAACTGGACTTAATCAGTTTATCTACAGTTAATCTGGTGTTTGCTCACTTATGTAAGTTCCTATCTTGCCACCCAGAGTGCTGATATAATATTAGGATGAGAGCGATACAGCTTATCTTCCTGCTCTCTCCTCTGCATGTTAAATTGCTTCAAACTCACACCAATCACCTGCAGTTTGGCTTTGCTTTGGAAGCCTCTCATCGGTTATTAGAGCGCTTACTCTTCACTGTTTATGCACACAGCTCTTCCCAGAGTGCTGTGCTTATTTAATCTCTCTCTCTCACTCTCTCTCTCTTCTTCTCTATCATTCTGGAGTAATGATGCCCTTTGGCTGTGCTAATGAACTGGAATACAATGAAAAATCACCTGTACATGAGCTGCACCACAGAGGCCTATTTTTAACAAACAACCTGATAAACACACGTTCTCTCTCCTCCCAGCACTTATGCAGAAGAAGCCAAAATCGTACTCTCCTGCCCTCATGGACCAGATTCCCATTAAACACCTCATCTGCCAGGCCCAAGGACTGCAGCAGGAGCTGGGAGGTAAAGGACACCCATTTAACCTCCATTGCACTTATATTCAACAGAGTAGTTTTAAAAATATGTGATGAAACAACCATCGTTAGTTGCATCACTAGATGCGTCTTTTTCTCATTACGTGACACTGATACTTGAAATCTTATGTAAATGCTTTTATACATTTTTATGTGCATTGATTTACAGGTTGTATACATGCAAACCGTGAAATGTTATAGTGCTGTAATACTAAATAGAATAAAATAAAGTTGAATTTAGTTTTGCACTTAATATTTTGTTTTATTTTCAGGCCTACACTCTGCTCTTCTGCGTCTGCTGGCCACAAACTATCCTCACTTGTGCATGGTGGAGGACTGGATCAGTGAAGAGGAAGTGACGGGTACTCTGCCTTTACTGAGGAAGATGTTGCTGACATCATCATCTTGCAAATACTCACAGACACAGCTGCGAGAGGGTACAAGAAACTCCCACTATCTCCCACTTAGTTAAGAAATCACATTTCTGATATGACATTGCATTAAAGAGTTTCTGCCATTTACTACATTTAGAAAATTTGATTCATAATTTAAAACTCATTTTGATGGATAAAGACATTTAGACATTTTTTCCCCCAGTAAAGAATATTAATATGGATTAAAAGTGAAGAAAAGGGAATACTTCAAAAGTAAATTTTGGTTGTATCAACACAGTCAAAATAAGAAAATGGAAAGGCATATGTCTATAAAACATTTTTACTATTATTTTACAAAATGTACAGCCACCATGGGTAAAAAATTGAAAAGTTGTTGCTCAGGTGGATTCTGCAAAAGCAATTAGCACATCTCGGGTGTACAGTGTATTTCTCAAGCAATTTTCCCAGTACAGTAAACCAGAACACTGAATTCTACATTGAGATGCATAATGCCCTTTGGCACTGGAGGAGATCACAAGTGTTTATTATGGTGTATGATACGAATAGTTTGTTGTTGTAGTCTGACCTTTCATGTGCATGACTCAGTTTTGCACCTGCGGAGTAATGAGCCTGAAGGTGTTTCGCTGCTCTGACAGGCATGTTTCTCCACAGGACTCACAGACGGTGACGGGCTTGTGCTATATTTAATAATATGGGAATAAAACAAACAAATGTATTAATGTCAACTCTAAATGTTTTACACTTGTCTTTGAATTAAATATAATCAAATAATGCAAGCAACTAATTGTAATTATTATTATTTATTTTTTATTTTTTTTCTTAGCTTTCCAGAACGTTCTTTCTGGTGGGCCCAGGCTGCTGCGTATCCTGGAGCATCTGACGTTGCTCTCTGCGGGTGATCTGATCCCATACGCAGAGGCTCTGACTGCCAGCATGGGGCTGCTCTTAGAGGACGGCGTCTCTCGCAGGATCCTACAGACTGTTAACAAACTCTGGATGGTACTTAATACAGTCATGCCGCGCAAGTGAGACTTCCTCTCTGTTTTATATGCTGTAGTAAAAATGGAATGATATCTTGCACTTCAGCACTCGTGCTAAGTCTCTTCCCTCTGTCAGGCTGTGGGTGATGACAGTAAACGCTCTGCAGCCTTTAGTAAAGCTCCTGCGGCAGCAGAGATACACTCAGAATGATCTGATGGTGGATCCTCTCATCGTCCTGCGCTGTGACTCCAGGGTCTTCAGGTATTATCCGCTTAGAAATGCCTGATAAGAAATACCCTGAAGAAATCCTGTAATTTGTGCAAAATTTTTATGCTGATAATATATATAAAAAGAAAAATGAACTATACAATTGATGAAATGTTTATAATATTAAACTACCGTTCCAAAGTTTGGGGCTGGTAAGATTTAAAAAAAACTTTTGTTAAGGGCTCAGTTCACACTATTAACTAGTTGTTTATTAACTTGCATAGTACTTGTATATTGGCTGTTTATTAGTGCTTATAGAGCCCTATAAATGCCTTATACTGTATGTTTATATTATAGGTGTCCTCCACTAATGGACATCACTCTTCACATGCTGAATGGGTACCTGTTGGCTTCTAAGGCCTACCTGAACGCCCATCTGAAAGAGACGGCTGAATTTGAGCGACAAGCTCAGACCGTATCCAACCTTGGGCTCGGTGGCCAACCTGACACACCTGAGGTCACCAGAGAGGAGCTGAAGAATGCTCTTCTGGCTGCTCAGGTAGACACATGCACACACTTCTCTAATACTGATCTCTGAATCATCCGTTTGAGCATTTGTCACAAATGTTGCTGTCTTTGTCCACCTTCAGGACAGCGCAGCAGTGCAGATCTTGCTGGAGGTGTGTTTGCCGCCCCCTCAGGAGGAGCTGCTGCTGGGAGGAGGCGGAGGAGCAGACAGCCTGTTGAGGAGCGTTCAGTCTGCTCCAGGTGTTCCCATGCGGAAGCAGGTGGGCCACACGGGGGCTGGGAAGGGGGCCCAGGAGGAGCGTGAGGCAGAGGGCGGGCTGCTCAGTGACCTGAGGGAGGTACAGTGTCTCATCTGCTGTCTGCTGCACCAAATGTTCATCGCAGACCCCAACATCGCTAAACTAGTACACTTTCAGGTAATTGAGTCTCTCTGTTACAGTACTGTCATCACCATTATGATACATGCTTTTTACATACATACATAATAATCGTAAATCTTAAGACACAGTACACACACAATGTACTATTGTACTATTGTTTAAGTCTGTAATATTTTTTTTAAGAATTTAATACTTTTATTCAGCAAGGATTAATTTAATTCAAAAGTGATAGACATTTATAACAATCTAAAAGATTTAATATTTTATGGAGTAATGGCTGCTTCTTCAGGGTTATCCGCAGGCTTTACTCCCTCTGACGGTGGCAGGAATTCCTTCCATGCACATCTGTCTAGATTTTATCCCAGAACTCCTCGCTCAGCCTCAGCTGGAGAAGCAGGTAAGCAGCTATCAGTTTGTTCATGCCCATTATCATCCAGGACTAAATAGACCAGTTGTCACTCTCAAATTCTGGAATTAATTTAAACAGGGTTCCTAGGTATGGAATTTGTTTTTAGTCATTTCTAGGGTCTGGAGAAGTATGGAAATAAGAAAGCGGAGTATGGAAAACTATTTGCATTTCCAGACTTTTGCCCCTATTTAGTTTTCTTTAACAAAAAATATAAATTTAAATTTAAAAATATAAAAGAGAGACACAGATGACCATGGTTCAGTGAATTTAATATGTAAATATACTCTGTGGGATACAAGACTCTTTATAGTGTATAGTGTATACAACTTCATTTAGAGCTGTACAGCTATAAGTTGAAGTATTAGAGTATGAATTATACAACCTGAATCAGAGACACATGGTGAGCGCTCAGGGTTGACCTCTGGGCTTGATGCTAATGGCAGTTTTGTTTTGTCTGGCACAGATCTTTGCCATACAGCTGTTGTCCCATCTGTGCACCCAGTACGCCCTGCCCAAATCCCTCAGTGTGGCACGTCTTGCCATTAGTGTGATGGGCACCCTCCTCACAGGTAGGAATAACTCTTCCATCTGTTGCTTTATCTCTTTATTTTTCTTCCATTTTCTCTTTACCTTTGTGTCTGTTCTTATTCATTTATTAGGGCTGGCATTTTATTAAAGAGTGTCTAAAAATATCATTGATAATTGGAGATGTCAGACCATTACCTTGAGGTTTTTTTTTTTTTTTTTTTTTTTTTTGTATCAAAAACCACCTTGTGCAAACTTGTCCCATTATCTTTGTACACACTGCCCTCTGCTGGCCACTTGTTACTGCTTATGACAAACCCTCATCTGCAGTGTTTATAAATTATGCATCAGCCATCCATTTATTGTTTTATTGAATGGAGTACCAGAGGAGTCTTGAGCACTGTTAAATCCTGCAGTTCCTGAGCAGTTTTGTATTGGATCATTTAGGTTTTAGGTTTTCTAGTGCATCTAAAACTGCATGTAATTTATTCACGTTTAACAAGGAAACACATTTTTGGTATCTTTTACAGTGCTGACCCGTGCCAAGCGCTTTGCATTTTTCATGCCGACGCTGCCGTGCCTGGTTTCATTTTGCAAGGCTTTCCCCCCACTCTTTGATGATGTCATGTCCCTGCTGATTCAGGTGGGACAGGTGTCCGCTGCTGATGTCACCACCAAGACCAGAGATATAGACCCTCTCATTGCCAGTGAGTGTGTTCTTGTTTTATTTGACTTAAATGTTTTTAATTTGTAATGATCAATGGCGATTGTATGGGACAGGGCAAGATTTAAAAATATTTTACTCTGTTTATAGTCTAATTGAGTGAAAAAGTGAATGCTCACTTTTTCAGGTGCCTTGGTTCTGTATATATTTTTTTCTATTTATTTTCCCAAAGGGAATTACTAAAAGCCTTAAGAGCTAAAGTGTTAAAACCCATAAATATTTCAATATGAAGGTTATCTGTTTTTCAATTCATTTCTCAGTATTTATTAAGATATGTTCACAATATGATGTGGCCAAATCATGTAGCCCTGGAGTGGATTTAGATCTAACAGTGGATTAGATCTAAATCTAATCCACTGTGCTCTTGTGTTTAGGGCTCCAGTATCTGGGACAGAAGCCACGGGAAATACCGCTATCAGAATCCAAATACTCTCTACGCAAGAGGTCTGCAGAGGAGCTGGGTAGAGCCGACCCTGATGTAGAGCTGTGCTATCAGATAGAGGCCACCTTCATGGACATCATCAGCTCCAGCACACAGGCACTGTGACAACACAAACAGACTAATAGAAATATTAATGGGATAGGCATAGGTTGGAATTAGTTTTTTTGTCCCATATATAAGTTAAGCCTTATGTTACAGGACTTTGGGTTGCAGAAATCTGCTTATGAACATGTTTAGCAGTATAATGATAGATGACTTAAATCTGTTGGACTAGCGCTGGGACCATTTCAGTTTAAAGTCAGTCCACTCAAAACACAGAACATGAATTTTCTCCTGCATTTTGGCATCCCAGTACCACAAGCTATGAAAACATCTGGAATGAAGGTAATGAAAGAAATTCTAATTTTATATAGTTTTACATAAACTGTACTTATATGGTATATATGAATAGTCAAATCACGGGTGCCATTTTTCAAAACAAAGGACAAGATGTACCGAAAGATAAAAATATAGATTGCAATTCTATGTTCTGTTGCCAGCGAAAACCACCATCTATATTTGACTTTCCAGGAAGCGTCTTTTAAGTCTTAAGTGAGCTGGACGTTCATTCTCTGGGCTGTCCTGAAGGATTGGAGGAATTCGGCTCACAAAGCAGCTTGCTGTATTTGTAGTAGACATTTTCCAAATGGTGTGTTAGCTTGTTCGTTGAATGTGTATTTGAGTGTGTCCAGGGCATTTAGCAAATTATTGGTCTGTTTTCTAGACCACCATTTTAAAAAGTATTTTCTTGGCTCAGCTTGACATCTGAATTATGTTTGTTACCTTGGTTTTGTATACATGTCAATCTTACGCTTTGAACATTTGTATTAAAACATCTTTTTGGAAACTCTTTGTTTTCTCGGTTTTGATTGTAGCTCACTTATAGTTCAGTTAAGTTGAAATACATTATTATTACACACTTCAGCATTGTTTAGGACAAATTGAGGAGAACATATGGCTGGCATTGTGTCCAAGTCACAAAAAACACCTACAGTTGGAGCAACTGGATTCTGAAGATATTTGCATTAATATTATATGTATTAGACATTTATTATTTATTTATCTGTAAAAATTGTTTTAAAATAACATATCATTTAGATCCATTTGGGGGCACTCTTGTCACGTTTAGAAACAGATTCTGTAGCATGGGGTACACATGGAAACGCTTATGCATGTTCAATGATGACATGATCAATGATTAAAACATAGCAAATGACTTGGCCAATCACATGCTCCTTTTGCTCAAGAACAATGGTTTTCTTTGTTAGAGCTTTAGAAAATGCTCTCAATTAATTTGCTATCAAATTTGGCCCATGATACTTAACATTAAAGTTGAAATAAAATAATGTACTTTTTTCAGAGCCAAATTACACCATAAAGCTTGACTCAACCTTTTTTTTTTTTTTTTTTTTTTTTTTTTTTTTTATGAATTTTCAGTCATCTGTCATTCTTACCCTCATGTTGCTCCAGCCATGTATTGACTTAATTTCTTCCGTGGAAACCAAAATAAAATGTTTTGAAGAATGTTGCCAACAATTTCGGTTCTCACTGCCATCTATTGTATGGTCAAAAAATATAACATAAGTCAATGGGAAACAACATCCTTCAAAAAAGTCATACAGGTTTGCAAAGACTTGAGGGTGAATAAAAAATGACAGATTTAGGCTCTGATAAATTTTTTTGCCTCATTTGCATTGTAAAAAATAGCATTAATAAACATTTTATACATATTTTGTACTGTCCCTTTAAGAAGCTACATTTCTCTTGTCTCATGTCTGACTTCTAAAGGCACATCTGCCCATAGGGTGATCAGAGATATGTGTTTGTGATAAAAGTGGAAGAAAACGCATAAAATATCCATCCAGAGTGTGTAAATGGTTCTCACCGCAGGTCTTTTGCCTCTACAGAGCTCTGAGTCTGAGCTGCTGTGAACGGCCTCAGGCTAGCGAAGGCGAAATCACAGCTCAGTTTGTTTCTCCTTTAAGGCACTGTCAAGTTTAAACACCTTTTTTGCACACAGAAAAAAAAAACCTTCAGTGCTCTTTTCTCTCTTTCACCTTTCCTTGCACCTCTATTCTTGTGTTCTGCAGAGAGAATTGGAGATGTTTATCACCTCCCTAGCAGAGCTGACTTTCTCTGTCCCAGGGCCATTTCTCATTACTTGCTCATTTGACCTGCGATTGAGTTATTTTCCTCACTTCTGGGTGTCTTGAGTGGAAAGTTTGCTGTTTGAATTTCCTTGCACGCATCAGTAAATCAAATTGACTTTGTGCTGCATGACGAAGGTCTGCTGAAATAAAATAAAAAAGCACCAATGTTGTAATTCACGCTTTGATTTGGTAATTGACATCTGTTTAGTGTTGTGCTCCTCGCTGAACAGTATCCATTCGTGAAATCCGCCGTGGCGGGTGCCAGCTTTCCGTCTGGCATGTGTGCGTGATTAAATCCGATACAGATCTTTACAGTAAACTTCAAGATCGTAGGTTGCGTGACATTCAGCCAAGTATGGTGACCCATACTCAGAATTTGTGCTCAGCATTTAACCCATCCAAAGTGAACACACACAGTGAGCAGCCATTTATGCTGCGGCGCCCGGGGAGCAGTTGGGGGTTCGGTGCCTTGCTCAAGGGCACCTCAGTCATGTTATTGCCAGCCCGAGACTCAAACCCACAACCTTAGGGTTAGGAGTCAAACCCTAACCCTAACTCTCTAACCACTAGGCCACGACTTCCCCTTGCAGTTTGTTGTGAACACTCAAAGATGGAGGAGATTTTCAAAAGAGTTCAAATCGGAATGTCAAGTAACTTTGCGAAGCCTTTGGTGAAATTCAAAACATTTTGCTTCAGAACGTGAGGCTCTGCACTGAGTTTGTGTGTTTTATTTCCCACCGAATCAAAGAAAGCTGTGCTGCAAATCGCGTCGTCAGCGTAGGCCGACTGAACTGGCAAAAGCTATTTACAGACGCTTGTAATCAAATCACCATATTTCAGCTCCGGGCCCCACAGGCTCCATCTAAATGCAATATGCCTCGGCATCCACGGCACCCTAGAGCCTTACATCATGTCTTTAGTATTTTTTATGAGATTAGAGATTGCACCATGTAAAATACTCCTTCCTTTGTTAGCTGCGGGCTCACAGTTGAAAGGTACCATATGCCAGCATGCGGTCTGCGGTGTGCTCGATCTTATTACCCCCTCTATTACAGGCTGAGCTGTGTGGCCCTGGTATGTAACCCTCTGCTCCACGGTCGGCATTCCAGGCCGAAATGGATACGGAGAAACCTTAAGGGCTCTTCGATGCTATACCATCTGGAGAGACGGGAGAGTGTATTACATCCCACACCTGGTGAATGTGTGATTACCTTCTTGTCTAAAGCATTAATCATTTGCAGCCGGTTGCTCTGGGCCCACATTGACTTCATCAGTCGCTCTGGGTAACTACGTTAGTAAAAGCAATAAAGCTATTGGAGAGATCATCTGAGGTTACAGCTGTGCGTTACAGGTGTTCATCAGACTCAGACAGAAGAGACTCTCGTATATGAGCTTAAGAGCAGCGTTGTGAACTAACTTCACCGTGAGTGGGAGCATGAAATTATCGATTTAGCAGCATTTTTCTACATATAAGTGTAGAAGCGTTTATTGTGTTCAAGTGTGTCTTGCTTATTATCCTAGTTTGGTCTGTGTATTTAAGTTCCTGTCGGTTCAGTTTCAGTTTGTCAGGTATCGTCAATGTTATGTGTGTCTCCTGACTTCTCTTGCTTGGATTTACCTATATGTTGATTTATTAAAGACTGCTTATTGTCATCTTAATCTTCGTGTGTGTTCATCGATATGGTTACGTGACAATACCCTAAACAAATATGGTTAGGGTAAACATTTATATTAAAAAAATTCATCTTTGTAGCCTATATTTTACTTTACAAAACATTGTGGTCAGTACATGTCATGATTATCCTCATACTGTAAGTAGTCATGAATTTAATACAGTCTAAGTCATATGTCTATGATGATGGTTTGCAGCAATCTCACATATAAGTCGCATCGGACTATAAGTCCCATTTATTTAGAACCAAGAGAAAACATTACAGTCTACAGCCGCGAGAGGGCGCTCTGTTTTCAGTGTAGACTACAGGAGCACTGAGCAGCATAGAGCGCCCTCTCGCGACTGTAGACAGTAATGTTTTCTATTGGTTAATTTCTCTTGGTTAATTTCTCTCGGTTCATGTCAAATTAATTTTGATAAATAAGTCGCACCTGACTATCACAGGACACAGCCAAACTATGAAAAAAAAGTGTGACTTATAGTCCGGAACTTGTATACATTTAATCAAGTGACATGAATTTGCGCTATAATATTATTATATATATAATATATAGTTTAGAGCAGATGCAGAGCATTTGACTTCAACAGCAAAAGATATTGATAGTGTTTTCTTCTCACTTTTTAAACATTTATAAGCCTGTTTATTTTGCTGCATTGATTATATGGTTTGTTGCACTGAATTATTTAGATTTCGCATAGTTTTCTCCAGGAGAAAGAACTGATTTACCTTGCATTGTTTTCCTAACAAAATTCTGATGACTGCATATTTTTATACAAAATAACTTGTATTATAAAATATTTTAGTGTTTATGTTGAATCTATTTAGCATTATATAACTGGCCCTGTTGTTGAAGTAATTTTTCAAAAATGTCAAAAACACACCCATTATCATTTGCCAGAACAAGGGACCATCTTTGGTGACTCCAAAGCTCACTTGAATACACTGTAATCTTTAATTACCAGTGCTGACATGGTGTATTACTTTTCAGTGTTTCCCCTCAGAGAGTAAATTGCTCTTAACCAGCCAACCAGCCATTTAACGCCCTCATTATATACACATTTGACCTCGATCCGATGGCTGTAAGATGTGTGATGCGTCCTCTTAAAGTCCTGAAGAGCCCTTGAGCACCTCTCTCTCTCTCTCTCTCTCTCTCTCTCTCTCTACACAACAGATGGCTGCAGTGCTGAGAGAGTATACATATTAATAGCACAATTACAATGCACTACATCAAGATTGTGTCATTATCATTGTGATTGAAAAAGCAATTATGGTTCTTGATTATCATCAGCCACTGTAAATCTCTTGTTATTTTGTTGTTGCCTCTGGGCACGATCCCCCATCCGCTGTCAAGAAAGCAATCTCTGTGGTGCAGGGTTTGGGAGACTAGCGCTCCTCTATGACTGCAAATTAATTAGCTAGCCTTGCATTTGCATAATCAGCTCCTCGGGTGGTTTCGGGAGATGGCTCAGCCTCGTTCTGAAGCTGTGGTGACAACTTGAAGGTGTAGATACTGTTCAGGGATCAGGAAGTCTTCGCTCAGGCTGGTGCAGTTCCTCAGGCAGGATGTTTTGAGGCAATCGCTCGAGCTGTAAATGTCAAATCTTTGCCTCCACATTGTACATTAAAATCTGCATGCTTGTGTAACGATTATCTCTTACTTAAACATTTATACATGTACATTTACATAAATCATTATTACAAACTGGAATATAATTATGAATAATCATGATATTAGATACTGAAAATATATAAGTGCTGGTACATAAATCATTTGGGTCTACGGCAGTACTCAAATGACTGCTGTAGATCCATTCAGAGGATATGTACTCTTTTGTGATGGGAGGCGGGGGTTGCTCAAGGGGAGTGTGAGTAAAGTCACAGATCCAATCTGTAACGCTATTGTAACCTCAGGTGTGAAATCTCGTCCAGCCCACAGCTCAGTGGATTTAGCAGCTCAGCTGTGAAATTATATCTGTTCTAGCTCTTGAGAGCTCCAGAGAAGTGGGATGTGTGTGTGTGTGTGTGTGTGTGTGGAACACTGTTCAAGTCAAGTCAAGTCAAGTCTGCTTTATTGGCAATTCTTCCACATGTACAGTACATACATACAGAGAATAGAAACTGCGTTTCTCTCAGACCCCCGGTGCATACAGATAACATTAACAGTAGAGCCTAAAAATCTAGATCAAATATAAAATATAGATACAAATATAAAATAAGGAATGTAAAAAGACATAATAAAATTAAAAGAAGGTGTTCAGCTCGTTCAGCAGAGAGATGTTGCTGTCACAGGTCCGTGGTAGGGGCTTGTAGTCAGCTTTTAGTGGTCTTTGTGAAAAAGAAGAGAGAAGAAAAAAATAAGAGGTAGGCCAGATCAAGAGTAAAAGCTGTTTAAAATCCATATGTATTCCTCACCAAATACCTTGCTATTGCATTCCACAGCTTGAGTGATGCTCAGCCTCCAGCCACTGTGGAGTGTCTCTGTGTGCTTGGAACAGTCCAACAGTCCAACAGAGGAACAGAGACAAGCTGTGGGGTTACAGGACCTAAAGGGGGTGGCTTGTGCTGCCAACACTGCTCTTTAAACCTGACAGTGAAAAAATATAGCAAATAGGCTAAACCCAAGTGCAGATTATGTACATTGGTTTAAAAGCTTGTTTGGACACTTAAGTCACACTTTACAATGTCAAAAAGTGGCATCAAATGTGTAAGCAAATGATAAATCCTTTAAATCAAATGACTGCTGTAGATCCATTCAGAGGATATGTACTCTTTTGTGATGGGAGGCGGGGGTTGCTCAAGGGGAGTGTGAGTAAAGTCACAGATCCAATCTGTAACGCTATTGTAACCTCAGGTGTGAAATCTCGTCCAGCCCACAGCTCAGTGGATTTAGCAGCTCAGCTGTGAAATTATATCTGTTCTAGCTCTTGAGAGCTCCAGAGAAGTGGGATGTGTGTGTGTGTGTGTGTGTGTGTGTGTGGAACACTGTTCAAGTCAAGTCAAGTCAAGTCTGCTTTATTGGCAATTCTTCCACATGTACAGTACATACATACAGAGAATAGAAACTGCGTTTCTCTCAGACCCCCGGTGCATACAGATAACATTAACAGTAGAGCCTAAAAATCTAGATCAAATATAAAATATAGATACAAATATAAAATAAGGAATGTAAAAAGACATAATAAAATTAAAAGAAGGTGTTCAGCTCGTTCAGCAGAGAGATGTTGCTGTCACAGGTCCGTGGTAGGGGCTTGTAGTCAGCTTTTAGTGGTCTTTGTGAAAAAGAAGAGAGAAGAAAAAAATAAGAGGTAGGCCAGATCAAGAGTAAAAGCTGTTTAAAATCCATATGTATTCCTCACCAAATACCTTGCTATTGCATTCCACAGCTTGAGTGATGCTCAGCCTCCAGCCACTGTGGAGTGTCTCTGTGTGCTTGGAACAGTCCAACAGTCCAACAGAGGAACAGAGACAAGCTGTGGGGTTACAGGACCTAAAGGGGGTGGCTTGTGCTGCCAACACTGCTCTTTAAACCTGACAGTGAAAAAATATAGCAAAGAGGCTAAACCCAAGTGCAGATTATGTACATTGGTTTAAAAGCTTGTTTGGACACTTAAGTCACACTTTACAATGTCAAAAAGTGGCATCAAATGTGTAAGCAAATGATAAATCCTTTAAATCAAGTAATTAAATAATTTAACATTTCTGTTTTATAAAACTTCTTAATGAATAACGATAAATAGTAATAAATATAATTTTATGGAAATAAAATGATATGCATATTTTATTTTATTTTATTTTATTTTTAAGCATAATTATTGAAATATTGTAAGGTGAAAAGGTGTTCCTGTAAAATGTTCACAGCACAACGATGTAAAGATCAGTTGCATGCAATGATGGCTAATCGGTTCCGTGACTGGATTTTGGAATGCCAGACACCACTTTATAAAATGAACCATGAAAGCTAATCAGATTTTTACCGCGAGGATGATTTCATTTTGTGCAGAACCAGTGTGGTGATTAACTCCAAATTACATTAAAAAGGCTGCTTCACACGGGGGGATAATGAAATATGAAATCGGTAGTTTTTCAGTTGATGGAGAGCGTGTAGGTGGATGGGAAGATGAAGGTAGATGAAGGCAAATCTGTGGATATTGGGAACAGTTATCTGGAAAGCCTTTTTTATGATTGGAACGTCTTCCAGCTGTCGTCGCCTTTATTACCGCCTGTTTATTGTAGCTTTGGGAGTGATGAGACAATTCAGTTTTTTTCCCTTCAAGCACATAAATACATGAAATGGGCTTTTTATGACACATCTAATCCTTTATGAAGTGCATGAACTGACTGTCTTGACCAAAAATATTAGGTTTAAGGCCTCTGAGAGAGGCAAAGAAAAGGGGAAGAATGAAAACCTGTTAAGTGCCCTTTCAGTGAGCACTTAAAAGTGGTTTCAGATGCAAACAGACACAAGAAACATGATCCAAGCCTAACTGCTCCTCAGCTCTTTAAATCGCTAATGAGAGATCTTGAAGTCATTCCATGCTGAGGTGAAGACGACAACCAATCAGATGAGAGGGAAGAGCAAGGCCCCTTTTAACAGCATTTTTATGAGACCTAAATAGCATAATTAGCTAAAGATCCTTATAATTGCATTTGTATCAGAATTGTTTTTCTTTCATTCATGCAAAATGGATTTTTCTACTAGAAAAAGAATTAAACTTTTTACCAATGTCATTTGAAATAGTTTTAGTATATGCCTCTATTAAATGAAGGGTGTGGGGGTCGTTTCTTTTTAAGAAAAATAGTGTGCACTCACTGAAATTCCCAGGTTTTAGTGTGATAAAACTTGTGTTAATGGGCTGCAGAAAAATGCTCTACATTTGTCTTCATGAACTAAACCGGCGTGTAATTGATCTTTTGACACATGAATGTGTGTGTGTGCGTGCGTGTGTGCGTGTGTACGTGCGTGTCTGTGTGTGTGAGAGAGAGCTCTTGAGGAGCCCCAGAGGTAATTTTCACCCGTCTTTGCATGATTTTCTCTCCTGGTGAGATGTAGAGTAACACAGAACAAGTGTAATATCACTTTTCGGAGGTATCAGAGCAGCTTTTATTTAAAACTCAATAAATAACACAATCAATTTTCAGTATTTACTGTATGTGCTACTTTTTTATCAGCAGTGCCTGGAAATCATCTCAGATTTCTCTCTCATAAGCATTCTCACGTAATGATAATGGCAACTCTGATAAATCGTGTTTCATGTTGAAATATGCAAGTAAAAAAAATAAAAATAAAAGTAAAGCATTAAAAAACAATAATAATAAATTCAGCATTCTAAGTGAAAATATATTTATAGTTAAATTCATCAAGACTTTTTTTTTACTTCAAACCACTGCTTGCTGCTAAAATAGCAGTCCTCTATTAAAGTATATTGCTTTCTCCAGTGAAAATGTGGTCTCATCTGAATCAGGAGAGAAATATGCACAGATTAAACACTGTTTACAGGCAGAACATCTAAACAAATATGCTGGTTGATTTTGAAGTAAGAGGACAGCAGGGATGGACTTTTTCATTGGAGGAAGTGTTTGTATGGTTCATGGACTTGTATTTTGGCCAGAATTAACATTTAAAGTTAAAATACTGGATTTTTTTCTTACAAACACACAGCTATTCGCTTCACAATAGGTTTACTGATGGATTGTAGACATGCGGATTACTTGTGAATTATTGTGTTGAGTTTATAAACTTTTTTAACTCTCTTACTGACGGCACCCATTCAAAAGCATATTTTCATTTGTGGGTGATCTATTCCTTTAACAGTTTGCAGCAGCTTTCAAGACATTATTGCTGTTCAATAAATGGTTGCCACCATATTTTGGGCTTTTTATTCTTTGTGTCATGTGAAATGGCTCTTCCCTATTTCTGTAAGAGGAAGTGAGCTCAGTGGTGTGTGTTTAGTACCCCAACAGCTGCTGTAGATCAGACTAGTGGCTCTCCAAGGGGTCGTCAGTATGTCCTGGGCAAAAAAAGCAGCCCGTCTCTGGTCCCATGACTCTAACCCTGATAGCTCATGTCTCTCACAGATCATTTGTGGAGCCATGGATGAAAAGTGTGTGTATGTGTGTGTTTCTCTCTTAAAGTACAGGTACAGTCTTTAACCAGGAGTCAATCTGATAATGATGGATCCATATCCAGTATATTTTCTGCACTCAGCCCAGGCCATATCTGAAAGGCCATATCTGAGAGGAGATTGCAGGTGACCTCACTTCCTCCTTCCCCTCCATTGACATTATGCGTTCCCCCACAATAAGCACTTTGTATTCCACTCATGTGTCAAACTCCAGGCTGGCGAGATTACTTTCATCCAAATTATTTTTGTGACCCAAGGATATCCTATCAGTCCTTACCTTTTTAAGCCACTCTTTTCCTCCTTCCTTCATGGCAGACTCCAGTGAGCTGGCAAAGGGAATGTGTGTGTGAGTAGTTTGACTTTTCCCCCCTCTAAGCCGTCTGTTTCCTTTGGCAAACACTGCTGTGTGCTTTCACTGTTTATTAACTGCCTCTCGGGTACTAGAACTTTTTCTTGGATCCCTGTTCGTGAAGTTTAACAAGATCTCTCTGTTTTAAAATCAGCTTGATTTCGATTCCAGACACTGTGGGGTGAGACCTCAGGGGAGATGCGACCCTCCTCAGACTCTGCCGGCTAAAGGTTAGTGTCCTCAGTCAAAGTTTAAATATTTATATACCTGATCTTAGGAGGGTGAAAGAAATAGATATTAATCATTTGCATCGTTCTGGTTGTAATTCTCATTGTAGAGCTTTAGTATAAATAATCATTTGAAATAGTTGAAAGAGGTCTTGCTCACCACGCCTGCATTTATTCAGTCAAAAATAAGTAAAAACAGTAATATTTTGAAATATCATTTTCTGTTTTAATGTCATTTATTATTTTGACGGCAAAGCTGAATTTTTCATCAGCCATTACTTTTGCACAGTAGTGTATTTTAGTATATGTCCACTATTTATTGCTTCTAATAGTTTACACAATGCTTTTGTTCAGATTAGAGTAGGCACTAAACCATTTCAGATTACAGCAGAGTTGGGAATAAACCGGGCAAACATGTTAAGCAGCCATGACAGCTCAGATTTACACGCTCTTGAGTTTAATTCGGAGCAAAAAGAGAGAGAAAGACATATTGTCAGCTTGTTGTAGCTTTATAAACAGTCTTGATTAGCATGAGGGATGGTTCCTGCCTTCAATACCATCCCACGAGGATGTGAATATGCAAGTCCTGTAATGCTATAAACAAATAGACAGGAATTTTTTGTTCTTGCTGTCTCGCTGTGAGCCTGCTGTTTTTTATCATACCTGACAACCTGTGCTATTTTAAGGAGAGTGCTTCTGGGACAGAACTACAGTGGATTGCATGAGTAGGTGTGGTAAAATGATGGACCGGAGATGGAAGTGTGAGTGTGTCTACACTTAATATTGAGCAAAACCTCTTGTGGCATAGAGCCGAGATGTGCAGTGAAGTTTTCTCTTTTCCCAGGGGATCTTTCTACATGCTTCCTTTCCTTGCCACTAACCAGACGCTCCTCTTACAGCCATTCTGCCTGACAAATGGGAAGCAGAGTAAAAAAAAAAAAAAAAGCTGTGCTCCATTTCATCTTATTAAAAGCAGGTTTGACTTTGATATGCAGCAAAATAGCTCTGTCTCATTAACCCCCAATTTTCTATTTGATTTCTCATCTGAGCAACTTCCATCTTATCTTGCCACCGAAACTGAATGTAAAATCCATATCATCCGGTTTGTATTAAAATGATATTAACAGAAACAACATATAATGTTCTTTGCCTTTATCAAAGTAATATTTAGTAAAGCAATTTATTAAAAATTAATTTCATGCCATACTGGTGAATTATTTAACTTTCTGGCACTGTTCAGTCATCAGTGACAGAAAAAGTTGGTGCATCAGAATGGTGAAAAACTTTCGGACTTTTGTGGCATTTGCTTTGTGAACATTGTTTGAAAAATGATCTAAAAATGATTTAGAAATAAATATTGCATAGTTTAGAGGAGTAATGATTTTATTACAATGAAATTCCCTAAAATGTACAGTACATTAATTGCATTAAAAATAATCTGTTTTGACTGATAAAAAGTATGTGATCCCCAAATGAACAGCACTAGCGATTTACGAAAATTGTATTTATGCAAAAATGTATCCCAGCCAAGAAACTGTATTTAGAATATATATATATATATATATATATAAAAAGACTAAAATAATATTTGGACTGGAGTGAAGCATGTTAAATATCGGCCAATCAAATATGTGCACCACAACTAAATGTTGAATAAATGTATATTGTTGGAATTCTTAATAAAGTTAACAGACACCTTTTACTCTCATTTGGCATGTGTTAATTTTGGACCCTGCTTCAAATGCTTCATAATTACGCTAAGAAACTCGTTATTAGGAACATACCCTGAGGACAGTAATGAGTTTGCCTTTTGTCATTCTATATTTATAAATGAATTTTGCAAGGGTCAAATTCAGCCCTGGGGACATCTGTTTCCACAACTGTAAATCAGGATGATAATTGTAGTTAATGGCAAGCGATTCATCACGTGGGTCTATGTGCATCCAAATATCTGTCTGCATGTGTGCTGTACTCTGATGAAGAGCATCTCATGTTAATTGCACAACTTAGACACCAATGCAGTCTTTCACATAAAACCACATGGCAACTGCTCAACTTCAGGCTTTATGTTTGATAAACAAGAAAGGAGAAAAGGAAGAATTATCTTTCGTGATGACAAGAATTGATTTCCAATATCCTCCAAGAAAAGCTGCATTATCGTGGGCGACTCAGGCCATTTGGTCTACATTACAGCGCCAGTCTGAAGCTGTAGATCAAGCCGACAGCTGTCGTCACCTGGACGAGTGCTCACACTGATGCCGGACTGAGAAAGATATGCAGGTCGAATCAGACACACTCTGGAAACAGACCCGAAGAGAAAGAGAGAACAATTAATGTCAGTTGTTTTTTTTCATTTGCATGATAGGAGCTGTATGAAATTATAAAAAGCTCTTACAAGGTTTTCTTTAGAACTGGTTGCCTGCGATAATGGTCAAAAATCAATTAAGGTGTCATTGCACTTGACCAATCAGATGCAGCAACAAATGCACGTGTGCAGCTATCAACTGTAAGCACGAAACTATGAAATATGAAAAGCAAAACCATGAAACAGTAAATTACAATTATTTGCAAATCACATCTCATCATAATATTTGAGTCGTGCCGTCTTTCTCCTGTTCTCTTCTTTAGCTATAATTTCCAGAGGCAGCATAGCAGGGCAGGCGTTAGACTCAGATAACGCCGCTCTATTAGACTCTATTCTGTATAAGAGTGTATTTTTATCACGGGCTTTGGCAGGCAGAATAAATGGAGGCTCATTAGTTTGCTGTAATGTCTCTCACTCTGTGGTCTGTGAACACGCCGTTGTTTGGCATATTGAGGAATGACCTGAGCAGTGTGTACAGAGCTGGAACTGAATACTGGCTTGTCTCTGTGTTGTCGCATCGGTGGGGATTTAGAGTTGACGCAGGGATTTAGTGGCAGTGGATAAATTTGTGTTTGCTTCTGGAAAAGCACTTTAACTGGGCTTTTGGGAAATGAAGTATGCATGTCTGGAACAGTACTGCTGTCTCCACAACAGTATGAACTTGTTTCCGAATGTCTGAACTTCTATGAACACCAGTTTGGGACATTGGGGCTTAGCTAATAAAAAGTTGAAGAGTTCAGATGCAAAAGCCTCTAAATGCCATCTGAAATTTTCCTCTTCAATGGGCATTTTTATCAGGCTTGCCAATCTTAGTGAAAATCAGATGAATGCTGATGAAAACCTCCAAGGTGAGGGCAGTGTTTTTATCGCCATGACTGAAAATATAATCTACTGATATGTGAACAGAAGCACTTTCCATGTTATCAGGGAAATCTTATTTTGGAAGGCACATCACGAGGGACATTTCCCTTAATGTCCTTGCCTCTTGACAGCTGTGGTCTGATATATTCCCATATACACTGATAAAACATGGACAATTCATCTGTAAACTCTAGAGCTTGTCTGATAATGGCATCACTGATAAACAAGCCTCTGTTAAACCGGTCTGGACTGTTTGCAACTTAATTCAAGAACATAAGCATGATCCATTAGTTTCTCATTTCAAGGCTCCTATTTATGTTGACAACCATCTTGTGCACAGGCAGTAATCTTCTGCCAAATGTCTGCCGTTTCAAATAATGACAAATGCACGATGCATGAAAAATGGAGAGTTGAAGGGATAGTTGCTGTTTTTTTCCCCTATACTGTGAAAGTCAATGGGAACCAGCAACTGAAGACACAATGCCTGATTCTAATGCAAATCCTATAGATATTAAACCATGTTGAGAGCATCCAGGGGGCTGCGTTTAAAACACTTACCCCTACTTACATACTGTATTTACATTTATTGGATTATTTATGGATATAGTTCTATCTCTAATTCTTCCTTTTACAGTGACTTTTTTACTAGCCCAACTACTGTGTGACAGTATTTACAATGGATGAATTTACTTCGATAGGGACTTTCTTTTTAATAGACCCTCTTCATATGTTTCTTCAATTACAGCGGAGCTGCAGAGTTGCTGTTAACTGCAGTGTGCACACTGACCTCGCTTAAGAGCACTTCATTAATGAAAGCTGATAATGGACACAGACCAATCTACGATCTGAGCTCTTTAAATAAAGAAGCCCTCTGAAGGGGCGCTGGAAACAGAAGCATTGTTATAAGATTTAATTTGACACAGAGTTCACAGTTCATTGACACTTTTGCAGCCCTGTTGTCGTTTCTCAGTAGTACTCATGCATAATTAGTTCACAAAACAGTACTACACTAGTAACACTGGTACTACAGTTTTAGTTCGTGAAGTGAGATGTGCAAATGACGTGCCAAATAGCTGGTTAATTCACCTCATTAAAGGCAGACAAATGAAATGATAAAAAGAAGAGGAAAATATAGATTCATATCAGTATGCAACAACCTAACAATCATTAGGTTATGAATCTTAAAAATAAAGAATACAGAGTTTAGATCACACTCATTTACACATATGCATGGTTTCATAATTCAAGTAAAAACAAAAAATATCATGGTTATTAGTAGTTCTTAGTTTAAGAACTGTAATTAAGAATAAATAAGAATCATTTCTACTTAAGCAGTATTCAATGACTCGCTATTGTACCTAAATGAATCAGTGTTCTTGAACAAATCTGTTAAATTTACAAGATAATGAGTCACTTTCGTTCCTAGATGAATTAGTGTTTTTGAACAAATCAGTCGAGCGATTCACTGATTCACTCATAAAGACCGCCACCTATGGTGTAACAAGTTCTCTTATGAGTCTTTCTGATGAATATTTTTTTAAACAAATGCAAACATTTGACTTTATACAAAAGGAAAGAAAATCATTTGATCTTTGTCTTCTATATTGGGAATGACAGAACCTGCTATGAAAAAATGACTCAAATGTGGGCCTTGAGGGATGGGGTGGGGGTCTCATAATTGAGGAAACAACACAATTATTGAGTGATGATTTAGCTTATGTGGCCAGCTAACATTGGATCGATTGAATAATAAAGGCTGTGAGATTAAATAAGTGGCATCACACAGCCACAGGCAGAAAAAAAGGTTAGAGACTAAAAATCAATAGAAAGAAATTTATGCTCAGCTGTATTTTTTAAAAGCGTGTTAAAAACTGCAGACCGCAGAAAGAGCACTTATCACACAATGAATGACACACAGATATAAGCCCGGTGTAATGGGGTGTCTGGGAAAGCCATTATAAATGCCCAGCCAACATTAATGGAGAGCTCATATCATGCCAAATAGGCTGGTTCAGGCATCAATTCACACATTTGCTAAATTTTCCAGCTAAATTCAATCAAAATGACAATAATCCTCTTTTAGTGGTACTTAAAACACGATCAGAATCAACAGGAAATCATTAACGAATGTAGAAAAACTACTAACGATACCATTTACTCCTTGATCGGGAAATATTGCATATTAGGAAAAATTATTTTTGTTATTGTTGTTGAAGTTATGGAGTCATGAACAGGCCCGCACAGAAGCTGCACTTCTAGAAAGCGCCACAGATTTTCACAGCACTGGAATGCATGTTGTTTACAAAGTTGAACACATCCTAGTTTTGGATAACTTAATAGTGCTTTCACTTACCAATGTCATGATCCTGCCCTCGTGTCCTTGATTTTTCCTAGTCTTGAGGCAGGATCATGACAGACCCTTGTTTTGTGTACAAGCGCATGGCCTTGTCTTTGGGCCATGTGCTTGTGTTGTCTTGTTCCCTTGCCCCGCCCCCCTTGTCATCCTAGTCGTGTCGTGATTGTCCTATCTGTAACACCTGCCGTGTCTTGATTAGTCCCCCTATTTAGATCTCCTAGTGTGCTCTGTCTTGCGTCGGTTCATTGTGTACTACTTATGTGTTCTACACTTGTGATTGTACCTCTGAAGTCCCTGTATAACCGTGAGTGTTATTTGTAGTTAGTGTTCTCTAGTTTTGAGTCTTTGTTTACCTTGTCTGATCAGTCCTGTTTAGTATTTGTTGTATCTGCCCTAGTCCTGTTTTCCCCCTCGTGGGTTTTTATTTTCTCCTTTTTGTAAATAAACCCTTTGTTTGAGAATCCCTGTCTGCACCTGAGTTCCTCCCTTACCAATACCTGACAGAATGAACCGACCACCAAGGAACTCAGCAGACAGGAGGCAATGCTGGATGGCATCAGCCAGCCAGCGAGATTGTTTTGAGGGCTCTCGCCTTGTGGTGTTCCGGGGGACCAGGGGAGGTCGTTCCGGAGTGAGCGGGCGAGAGGAGGAGCCCCAGAGGTCCCCACCTACCCAGCTGCCGGCGATCCCGGAGGGTCGTGTCCTGGCCGTGGCAACCCTGGGGGGTCAGGCAAGCCCCTCCCAGAGTCCTGAGGTGCCCTCCTCAGCCAGCAGTCTCCCCATGAAACGAGGGAGACGGTTTTCATGGGAGTCAACTTCTGAGTCTTCGGCGTCCGAGACTGCCCTGCCCGAGACCAAACTCCCCCAACCCGCCTCTGACCCAGCTGTGGCCTCTGCACCGCGCCCAAGGAGGAAGAGGAGGAAGAGGGGGCCCGCCGGTCCTGTGACCCTGTCTCCTCCCGAGCCAGCAGCGGTGAGCGCTGGCGTGCCCATGCCAGCAGCGGAGAGAGCTGGCGTGCCCGTGCCAGCAGCGGTGAGCGCTGGCGTGCCCGTGCCAGCAGCGGAGAGAGCTGGCGTGCCCGTGCCAGCAGCGGTGAGCACTGGCGTGCCCGTGCCAGCAGCGGAGAGAGCTGGCGTGCCCGAGCCAGCAGCGGTGGGCGTGCCCGAGCCAGCAGCGGTGGGCGTGCCCGAGCCAGCAGCGGTGGGCGTGCCCGAGCCAGCAGCGGTGGGCGTGCCCGAGCCAGCAGCGGTGGGCGTGCCCGAGCCGGCAAAGAAGAGAGCTGCAGTCGTGAGAGCGGAGGAGAGAGCCGCGGCCGACTCTGCAGCAAAGACTCTTGTACAGTCGGTCTCTTCTCATAAGGAGATGCCTATTATCCTTGCTGCTAAAGCCTTTTCTGATTATTTGTCCCGTCTTGTCCAAATTTTAGAAGTCCCCGTCAGTCCTGTTTTGTCCCCTGACCCTGTCCCCAGAAGTCCTAAGTGTCCAGCCGTTGTCTCCCCGTGTCCCGTTGATGTGTCCCCGTGTCCCGTTGATGTGGCCCCGTTGATGTGGCCCCGTTGATGTGGCCCCGTTGATGTGGCCCCGTGTCCCGTTGATGTGGCCCCGTGTCCTGTTGTCCCCCCGTATCCAGTAGATGTCGTCTCCCCGCGTCCCGTAAGTCTTGCCCCGCGTCCCGTAAGTGTTGCCCCGCGTCCCTTGTCTGCTCCCGTCATGCCCCCGGTCAGTTGTTCCGAGACCCCTCCCCGCCCCTCACCACCCAGACCTGCCCGTACCCCCCGTCGTCAGCCTTTGTCCTCCTAAGATTCCTACCCCACCCACTCACCCTGGTCTGCCCCCCATGAACTTTGTGGTCCCGCCCCCTCCCCTTCCCTGTTTGTTTTTTTTGTTATGTCACCCTAACCCTGCCATTGTGTTTTCATGTTTGCCTTTGTTATTATTAGTCATGTCTTGTTGGTTTGTGTCTGTGTCCCAGTCTGTCATGTCAGTCATGTCCCGTGTTTGATGTTCCCTTGAGGAGCGTCTGGAAGCCGCTCCTTAAGGGAGGGGTTCTGTCATGATCCTGCCCTCGTGTCCTTGATTTTTCCTAGTCTTGAGGCAGGATCATGACAGACCCTTGTTTTGTGTACAAGCGCATGGCCTTGTCTTTGGGCCATGTGCTTGTGTTGTCTTGTTCCCTTGCCCCGCCCCCCTTGTTAACCTAGTCGTGTCGTGATTGTCCTATCTGTAACACCTGCCGTGTCTTGATTAGTCCCCCTATTTAGATCTCCTAGTGTGCTCTGTCTTGCGTCGGTTCATTGTGTACTACTTATGTGTTCTACACTTGTGATTGTACCTCTGAAGTCCCTGTATAACCGTGAGTGTTATTTGTAGTTAGTGTTCTCTAGTTTTGAGTCTTTGTTTACCTTGTCTGATCAGTCCTGTTTAGTATTTGTTGTATCTGCCCTAGTCCTGTTTTCCCCCTCGTGGGTTTTTATTTTCTCCTTTTTGTAAATAAACCCTTTGTTTGAGAATCCCTGTCTGCACCTGAGTTCTCCCTTACCAATACCTGACAACCAATTTGAGAGCACTACTTTCAGTTCCATATTTAGATCCATTAAGCAGATTTACCCTCAAAATAAGCAGTGAAAATGTAGAAAAATCCCACAGATTTGTTCTGGGCCTGGATGTGGGGTGCTGCTGGAAATGAGCTGAAGCTGTTTCTCACTGTACAGTACATGTCATGGCCTGAGTTTGTAGCCTGGATATAATCTCATTTTTTTTTTTTACTGTTCTTGGCTTATTTGAACTGAAAGCTGTGTGACCATTTTTTTGGAATTACATTTTAGACGTTTTTACGGTGGTGAGATAATGAGGACAACTGCTCTGAGCCATCAATTCTATTTGGGTATCCCATTTCAGATAAAAAACCTCACATTACTAGTCTCTATATACTCTAAGTTACTTGTACGATGCATGAGAAGAAGGGGTGAACATTTTAGACATTTTAAAGATGATAATAACTACCTCTATACATATAGACACAAACACACCAGTTTAAATGCAGACTTTGCGAACTCTAGACATCTCAGGCCCCTTTTTCTCCATCTTTACTGGACATACATCTTTTCACTTGTGAAGGTCAATTCATTTCACAAGTAATTGCACTTCAAGGTTCTTAATTTAAATGAGATAGTTAATCATTTGATTCCCAACCACATCAATAAACCCTGTCAAAATTATTCTTTATTAACCTCATAAGTGTCAAACCTCATTAGAGCAAATGGGCAGTTATAGTGTATAGTAATGAAAGGTGGATCCAATGGCTGTTCAGGGCCTTTAATTCCTGTTTCATTCATGCTGTGAATTATCTGTCCTGTGTGGATAGCATTCTTATGCTTTAGACCATCATAAAGACCCTGAAATCGCGAAACATTAATCACCTTTCCTCGTTAAGCACAAATCAATCAGATCTGTCCATCATTATGTACAAAAAACGTAGACAAGAGCAAATAGATGTTAATACTGTCTGCAATCAATGTGTTAATTTCCCCCAGAAAACGAAATTAAATGAATGAATAAAGGAAAGAATGAACAAATGAATGTAAAAAGAAAGTGCTGTCTTACAATAAAAGGAGTAAGGGAGATAATTTTCTATATAAATGTTTTATATATATATATATATATTGGTTTGACTGTAGCAGTTTAAGAATGGTTCAGAATAGAACAGAATAGAATAATAGGAGATCAGCAGACTAGCTCTCACCATAGTCATTTTATTGTCTTGTTAAGACCATCATGTGGCCTACAGTCTTAAATCAAGACCCATGATGTAAGACCTAAACTCAAGGCGACCGCATATATTCATTCCTTATTCAAGATTCATTCTTCATTCTGCCGCCACAACGCATACGACTCTTAATAGATTTCATGTTAACCTCGTGCATGTCAGCGGAAGTAGAAATCTGGTGGAAGCACGCGACTCACACTCAGTTCCTGAATATTATTAGATTACCTGCAGCAGCATTGCTGAAGATTTGTCGGAGCATCTCAGACAGAAATGTAACGTAAAAACCAAGCAGGTGGGCTCTGAATTAAAGATGAGGTGTGGGGTTTAAGAAAAGGATTCGATGTTTTTCATTCTCGAATTTTTGAGATGAGCAGATTTGCACTGATCAGATGCAGTTACACACTTGGCCCCTGGGTGGTACTGTTCACTCGTCGATATGCGTTAAGGACAACAGCACTTAAAACGCTGCTCTAGTAACTTGTGTTTGGGATAGGCTTGGTTTTCCATGATATTAACTCAATATGCAGAATAGCAGTGATCTCTTAATATAAACTAAAAAGAATTGTTAAAGGAATCGACCAAACTAATTTGTATGGCTCGTCTTAAGCCTTCTGGAGCCGGGTGCATTTTAGGTCTGGCTTCGGGTAACATGCATATAGCAGGCCTACTACTGTATATTCATAGTACACACTTATGATGCAAATATTGCAAATACATTTAGTCATTAATAATCATTGCTAATGTCATATGCCTTTTTTAAGTTTATAATATTTTATTTGATATGTCTATATTTGATGTAAGTGGCACAGTGGAAGATTTAGATATTTTTGTTATTTTTGTTTGATATGTTTTTCTTTTTTCACAATTAGGTTTAGAGCAAACAATAATTGGAGGATCCCTTACTGTTGCAAACCACCTGCTGAAGACCCTTTCATACAGGTTGGTGAGATATCTAATTCTTTGCTGTAATGGACGTAAACATACTCAGGATTTGAGGTTGTGGATGAACATATTTTACTGAATTTGATGTGCGTTGATTCTTCTCAATGTCTGTTGTATCTTATTAGTTCACCCCAAAATTTAAATTCTGCCAGTGTTTGCACTCTACATTTTGTTTCATTTGGAGGAAGCAATACTGCAGACAAATTTTTTAGCCAGAAGCAATTTTTTGAAGTTAAAACATCTTAAGAATGAATGTGTTTATGACAAACATGCAGCTATTTGCTTCACAACCTGTTTTGATTCTCACGGCATCCATTCACTGCAGAGGATCCATCAGTGAGCTAGTGATGCAATGCTAAATTTCTCCAGATCTAGTTTGTTTGGTGTGTTCCACATGTCGGCTCTTGTTGGGCTCACATCAGCGGCAGTTTGTCCGATTCAACATGGATGTTTAGTTTAGCGTATGATAATTAAAGCAAAAGTGATGAAAACAAACATGTGAATTAAGGCGGTACAGACAGGTCCAGCTGGGGGTCAACACTTCGCTGTGCGACTGGCTGTTGGACTTTCTAACTGGAATACCTCAGGCAGTAAGGGTCATCAGCGACACATCCAGCAACATCACACTGAACACTGGGGCACCCCAAGGATGTGTGCTGAGCCCCCTCCTCTTCACTCTGCTGACCAATGACTGCACACAGTCACACAACTCCAACCACTTTATTAAGTTTGCGGATGACACGACTGTGGTGGGTCTCATTAGCAACAGAAATGAGACAAACTACAGGAGCAAGGTGAGCCGCCTTGCTGGGTGGTGCAGTGACAACAATCTGTCTCTGAACGGGCAGAAGACTAATGAGACTGTTGCTGAATTCAGGAGAGGGGACACTCAGCATGCTCCTCTGACCATCAATGGTGCAACTGTGGGGAGAGTGAGCAGCACAAGGTCCCTGGGTGTGCACCTCACAGAGGACGTCTCCTGGACCAATAACACTGCATCACTGGTCAAGAAAGCACAGCAGCGTCTACACTTGCTCTACAAACTGAGGAGAGCCCCAGCCCCCATCATGTGTACCTTCTACAGAGGCACCATTGACAGCATTCTGACGAGCTGCATCACTGTGTGGTATTGTAAATTGTAATTGTAATTGTAATTGTAAAAACTTTTATTGTCCCCCATAGGGGCAATTTGTTCTGCAGCGTGATATCACCACATACAAGACAAACACATACACAACAATTAATAGCACATTGGAAAGTTATAAAACTTATATTTCTACCTCTTCCTATTTAAATTAAGCACCTTAATCGCATATGGAACAAACGAAAATTTGAATCTGTTAGTCTTGGCTAAAGGGACCCTGTACAAAGATCCTGAAGGGAGGGTCTGAAATGAGTCGTAGAGAGGGTGAGATGCATCAGATATAATGTAACGCACTTTCTTTATCACCTGAATATCAAACAAATCTGACAACTCAGGCAATTTCACACCCAATACCTTACTGCAACTGTTTACAACCTTTAATAGAAGTTTTTTCTGTTTGACTTTTAAAGAGGCAAACCAACAAATCATTGAGAAAGTTAAAATCGATTCAATATATGCTTTATAAAAAGCAATCATCAGTGTCCTATCAATATTAAATTTCGCCAATTTCCGTAAACAATAAAGTCTTTGTTGGCTCATCCTGCACAATCTATTAGTATTCTCTGCAAAATTTAATTTGTTGTCAATGATAGTACCTAGGTACTTATAACTATCAACCAATTCAATCATCTGATTATCAACAAAAGTACCTGGAACTGCTGCCTGATTTCGCCGCAGGTCAATACACATGTCCTTGGTTTTCTCAGCATTCATAAGTAGGCCAGCCTCACAACACCAATTTGCAAAATAATTAACAATTGGCCCATGTTCCCTCTCCTCACCAACCAACAAACTCACAATAACTGTATCATCAGCAAACTTAAGAATATACCGATTCTCAAGCTGGCTACGACAACACCTACAACGCATCCTGCCGGAAGACCCTTCAACGCATAGTGAGAGCAGCTGAGAAGAACGTGGGTGCCTCTCTCACCTCTTTTTCCCCATGCACCACTGAACTCTGAACCTCAGCCTCAGCACACGTGGAAGAATTGAAAATAAAGACTTGACTGCTGTAATTATAACATATGCACTTTCCACAACATAACATGTAGGTTGCTTTGGTAATCACCTGCCAAGAAAATAAATGCAAATGCAATTAGGCGGTGTGATTGGATTATACAGTTTGACACAAATATCTCTGAACATGAATGGAATTAGAACAGCACTTTATTGCCACTTTAGAATGCAGTAGCTTTTGGGTTTCGAGCTGAAAGCAGGGGTTTTTCCGGCCTGCTTGTCTTGGCACAGATGGAGTTTGTCTTGGATTGAGGAGTTGACCATCAGAAAGTCAATGAACCGTTCATTTCCATACTCACAGGCTTTTAATGGGGGTGCTGAAGGATTTTGTGGCCCTCACTGTTTCTTTTTCTCTGTCACTCTCATTTCCTTATGTACACACACATATTCACCCCATTTTTAATTCTCTTTATATGGGTATCCTTATATGGATCATCCTGCCCAAATTCACTGTGAATCCCAGCAATCTGTGGACTCTCTTCAGTCACACCATGAGTTCTCTGTCTCATGTTTTGTAAAGTTTGAAAGCTTTAGGCTAAGCATTTTCTGAATAAACGAGCAAAAAACAGGTGTTACATTTATCCCTGCTTCCTGCTACATAATCAATAATAATAAGCTTAGATAAATCAACTTCTGGCTCCTCACAGCAGGGATGGAGGACATGAAATAGGCTGCTTGAGATTTCCACAGCTGAAAATTCTATATCACAGCAGGTTGTTTAAATTCCCATCCAGTATGGCCACATCTCCTCTCCCCTCCTCTTATCATTCAGTATTATTCTTTGAGCTCTTTCTGAAACCACAGTGGGCAGGCAGACAGATGAAGGTGTATTTTCAGTAGGCTCTATTTCTCTTCCTTCCTCCTCCTCATTAAACCCAGCATATCACTTCACTTTACCTCCCCTTCCTCTCTTTCCTGTGTTTACTGCTCTGTGTCTGTGTGTCATATCTCCTCTTTTTAACTTGCTATGTCAATGCTGTGTAAAGATGCTCTCTGTTGCTCTGAGGGGCTGTTTGTGTTGGAGTGCCTGTGTCTTCACCTTCTCTTGAACATTCTTCTTGCTTACTCCACACGGATAGATACAGCATGTCTGGGATTGATGCAAAATGTTGGTCGTTTGTTTTTCCCCAGTAATTTTCTCTGGAGAGTGTTTCTAGTGAATGCAGCGCATCTTTATAAAGCAAGCCAGTCTTGGCAAAGTAGTGCTGAATGTTAAAGCACTTTATCGGTGAAAACATTTGGGTAAATATTACGTATTTGTTTCCATTTATTGCCAGTTCATTATTTTTGTATCTGGATTCACTTGACGTGAGCGTCAGTATTGGCCTTTGAAAAACTATGTTAGTTGACTACTCAAATCATATGATTTGGAAGAAGATCCTTGTTTGGGTTATTCAGATATAGCCATTATATTTTGTTCTTTGGTCAGTTAGATGTAAAGGAAGACATTTTAAACCAGAGCAGCCCCAGCCCTGCGTTTTGTATTTTGAGCACCCCTACTGTACGTCTCTCCTCTCTCTCTGTGTGTGTGAAGTCTCCTTTAACCCGTGGAATGACTGCTGTGATATTGAGGTTGTTTGAATGATGGCTGGTTTGAGCAGTGCTTTGATGCTCATGGAGTTGCTGTGACCGCATCAAATGACCTGACCGGTATCAGGTAATAATGGAGCTGTAGACAGGGCCAGCATAGCAAAGTAGGATTGGTCTCAAGTGTGCGCTTTCTCTTTTTCATTGTTTCTCGCTGTGTGTTCCACCTCTCAGTTCTGTGATGAATTATATATCGGATTCAGTCTGGCTGTACATTGGCTTTGGATCAAAGCTCAGGTTCTTGCATTTGTTCTGTTGTGCATGTGTGTCCATGGCAGTGGTCTGTACCTCACATTTTCATTACAATAATGCTTTCCAAAACAACACTGAACCCTACTGACTTTCATTAATCTCATGTTCTAGTAAAATTTTACTTTCGGTCTAAGCTGAAAATTCGGATAGTTTTTTCTTTCTTTCTTTCTTTCTTTCTCTTTCTTTTACAGCCAAATATTTTGTGCATCTCTAATTAAAAATTGTGTTTCAACCTATTTTGATAAACCTGATTTCTTTGGTGTTTACCTCATGTTACACTTACTTTTAATTTAATTTAATGTTATTTTTGATTCCTCAGTGTTTGCTAAATGTTCTGTAATTTACTAGTAGATATATAATACAGCATGTGGTGTATTCCATGCCTTGTCTTATTCATTTTTGTTAATAAACGTTATATAAGCTACAGTTTGTCATTGTACCCTACTGTTTTATTGCTGTGCTTTTCGATTAAGAATAGCAATGAATCATTAAAACATTTCAAAAATTCAAATCTCAAGTAATACAGGAGAAAAAGAAAGTTTTTTTTTTTTTAACCATATAGCTATAAACAATAATAAAATAAAAAACAATGAATCCCATGTTGTAGCAATTAAATTTGGGGGCAACCAATCATGTGCTTGTGCCACCAACTGAGAATGTTTTATTTAGTTTGGTAAATAAAAGCTAACCTTTTTACAAAAGTTCTCTTAGTCTCAATGTAATTACAATTCTGCAAAGGTTAAGGTAAACGCACTACACAGACATCCCAGGTCACACTGTTTCCAGCAGAGGATTGAATTTTACTCTTGGCCATAGTAAATGTGTTGAAAGATTTAGAGCAGTCTCTATCCAGGAGAGCTCCTCACTACTCTAAGGGTTTTCTGTGTAAAACAGTCTGAGGAGTTCATCTTCGTGACAAATGTGAACTCTTGGCTCGGCACTGATTAGCCCTGTCAAAACATCTTTGTGTTTCATTTATGGCCCTCCTTTTGTCTCCTCTTTCCTTTTCCTTTTCAGTCGTTTCGGTTTTGACCTTTCTGTGTTACAAGTGAACTGTTCGTGCTGTTATGCTCTTGTTTAAAGGCCTCCTCTCTGGGTTTAAATGTACAAGCTGTTTCTATGTGTTGTCTGCTGCCAATCAATGTTGTTATGTCCTCTTCTCAGAAACTCAAGCTGACATCTCGAGTGCTGGCCCACCTATAGATTTTTCTGTTCAGATGAAGTGAGCCATTTTGCCTGGTTTTGAAAAATCAGATAAGCTTAAACCCAGGGTTGAAAGACCTGGAATGCTTTTTTCCCTACTCCAAGCCTTTTCAGTGTCATGACTCTAATCAGTTGCTTTTGAAAGCTAATCATGGTTCTTCTACTGATAGCATGTGTGAGTGAGTGAGTGAGTGAGTGCAGTTTCTGCCCATGAATTTGTTTGTTTAATGTGTGTATAAGCTGAGAAGGGTTTGTGTGATTGCATGTTGGTGAAAATGAGCTGTACGGGCCTTTTCTCCAAAGTCATAGTGAAAAATAAGGGAGGCATAGGTAGGGATACATGATTCACGGATATATCCATACCATATTAGTTCTAGGCCTATTTTAGAGTTATTGATTTTTTCTTCCATTTTAATAGGTTTTAGAAAATATTGGTTATTGGCCTATTTTATTATTATTATTTTGGACAGTAGTTTCATTGTTCATGCTTATTTCCCCTATTTTTACATATGCATTACTATTATTGTTAAAAAACATTTAATGTTATCTTTAGTAAATCTCAAAAATTATACTTTGTAATTGTAGCGTTTTATTGAATTCATTTAGACAAAATAGTATAGACTGTATGCAATGTCTGCAATTTATTATGCGGAATAAATTCTTTCAGTTTACGCTTACAGTGTGAAACAGACTGTATATCCACAGAAAAAGACAGTATTAAAACAATAAAATGGTTTAAAATCGCATTATATGTAATTTTACTGTAAAAATACTGTAAAATGTATGGTTTTTGAAGTAGTGTGATACTAACCATACATATGGTTATTTTAATAAAATAACCATATGTATGGTTAGTATCACACTACTTCCAAAAACCATACATTTTACAGTATTTTTAAAGTCATCAATAATTTGTATTACATTTTCTGGTTATTAATGTTTACTGCATTATTTTAGTGTTGTGTGTAACCCTGATAATGTTTTGTCTTTGTTTGCATGACCCTGTGTACTAACTATATATGAATATTGGCTATTTTTTATAAGCTGTAAAATATAGAGGCACCAATGTAATACCAGAAATATTGTCACAGTGAATTTCCACAGCTGCCAGATTTGTAAGCATAAATTTAATGGGATATGTTTTACAGTGCACTATAGATGTAGTCATAAAAGAGGTTTCTCTTTCAGCAGGCCAGATTTTGGAAAAAAAGAGAGGGAGGTGGAAGGGGGTGCGTGAAGAGGGCGCTGAAATAGAATTCATTAGTTCTAAGGATTCGCCAGTGTAAGAGTTTCTCGCTTATTCCTTTTCATCCAGATGGAACGTAAACAAACACAATCGGAGGCAAATTGCTGCAAATGCGATGTGGCAGAGGAATAGAGCTTAATTTATTAGACGTGTTTACATGGCCCCTGTGTTCCTTCACCCAGCTAACACAGCTGACTGAGTCTAAATGAAGGAAATCATCAGGTTCATGCAAAATGTAAATAATTAATCCTGACATAAATAGATGGAGCCATTATGAAAAGCACTGCCGAGTTGATTCAGCCTGGGTGCTTTAAACAAGAGTATTGTGTGGATTGACAGTGAGAATTCAATTCAGAGCTCTCATGCGGTGTATAATATCACTTGAGGATCGAGACATCAATTGGCCTTGAAGGTGGCGGGAATGATATTTTTCCTGTCAGAGCTTTGAAAGAATAAGAGGTCGGGCCTGGCCATGTAATGGTGCAGCCCAGAGAAGCAGATTCAACAAACAATTTCAAAACAAATCATACTTCTCATCATTCTCACACTTAAAATTCATGGGAAAGATTAGATTATGGTGTTTGTGCTTTGGGGCATAATCTTGTTATTACAGAGGATGAATTGGCTTAGATTCACAGGGTCAAGCTAAATGACTCCTCTGAGGGAAAGTGGTTATTGATGGCTCCGGCGTTTCCTCATCAATATTTGTTCCCGGCAGAGAGGCACTGTGTGAAATATTTATTTCGGTTCCGTTCCATCACTGGCAGTCCATTCTCATTCACATTCCACTCCATCATGTTCCATTAGAATCCTGGAGGGTTCCAGCCTTCCGCAAGGTCTTGATCAACTCTGTTTCCATGGGAGTCTTCACTTTCCCTGACAGACTCCAGCTGAGAGAAGAGCTCTTCCAGCACATTCTGAGTGGTATTTCCTACTCTCTTTCTTCCTCAACCTCACCCCTATTCACATGCTCTCTGCTTTTCATCAGAGAGAGAGATTTTGAAGTCAGACCTTTTTGGAAAAGACTGAGAATACACTTCTAGTAACGCTCTACAAATATTTGATGCTGGTGGATTAATTGACACTAGATTTGTATTCATTTAGAAAATCAAGTGTGGGCGTTCTTGGTTTGCAGTGCTATGATTTCCACCGGCTTGTCTGACACCTTGTTCTGAATGTCTTGAATCTCCATCATGTTTTAGGACTGTTTCACACCTCATGCATGACTACAAGTTGCAGTGATTTCTCTGTTGTTTTATGTTGCCTTTTAATGTACTAATATGTACCATTTAGGGGTAAATCCAGAGATTTACCTTTTAGCCTTTTTAGCTTAGGGTAAAAAGCTTTGTGGGTTCAAACCTGCAACCTTTTTATTCATGTCTAGTGTTAAAGTGTTCCTGTAGCTCAAATGGTAGAGCATTGCGTTATCAAGGTTGGAGGTTTATCCCTGAGAACACATGATAAGTAAAAATTGATAGGCTGAATGCACTGTAAGTCGCTTTGGATAAAAGTGTCTGCTAAATGCATAAATTAAATTTTTTAAATAAAAATTTTAATATCTCAGATCATGTTGACCATGCAAATGGTGAAAACAGTCATGGTGATAACAGTCATGACAGTATTTTGGTGATCAATTGAAAAGCTGGGTTTTACATATTTTTTTCCCCTTGTATGCAATTTACTGTTGGGAAAGGCTGTTGGGATTTGGCAAAATGTTTAATTATCTGAATTAGCATAATGGCCGGTTTGATTGCACATGAAAACATTAGAAAAACAATGAAACTGAATTAATTAGCTTCATGAATATTGTGCCTATCATGTCCGGTTGGATGAGATTATATTGATTCAGAGCTGGTACACTGATCTCAGAATGACTGCTGCTTTACAAATTGCGGCATGCTTGGTTTGTTCAGTGAACTGAATATACAAAAAAAAAAAAAAAAATCACTATTGGGATGTCAAATAGCAGCTCTATTGCAGAGATGAGATTTGGATGGAAATTAAAATCGCACAACCCTGTATTTGTCATAAAACAAAAGGCAAAAATCAACTACGCACATTAACGCTGAAATTACATCACATCTCCATGTAAATACAATTACTGGCTGTGAATGTACACTACACAGCTGCAATATGAAGTCTGTAGTGTTCATTATCTTTATTGCCGTAATATTTCCTAAGGTACTGTGTGATTACTTTTATTATTTGCTATCTAAACTTCTTATGCCGCCATGAGAGTATCAATTTTTCGCTTGACTTCCCCTTACATTGCTCACCGGGATAACATATAAGAGCACACACTCATATAGATATGATTGTAATCGCCTAATACCATTCCATTCACAGTCACGTGACCATGTCCAACATGAGACTTATGTAATTGCCCATCTGATGATGTGATTTGTATTTTATAATAAATGTATAATGACAGATAAAGTCATTATAGATTTTTAATCTTCTTTGTTAATTGAATGTTACTCATTGGTTCTTGTTCCCAACTTCCCATCAGTGCAGTTGTGGAAAAAAAAGACAGCTGACTGTGCTGGTATAACTTCTCAGCTATAATTAGAGTGACTGAACGCTTGCTTAAATCACAGGAGATCGTTTCTTCTGATCTCTTATTACAGAGAAATATTTTTGATTTACTTAGAGCCACTATGTCTGTGTTTATAGTGCCGGGGAAACTGACAGCGCTGATTTACTCTCAAATGAAAGAGATTTTTTTTTCTGCTTCCCTACCAAAATCATTTAAAGATCTTGCCTCTTGATCTTGGTTTATCTTTACGATACACCAGACTTGGCCGAACTGAAAGATTAGTGATTGGCTAGAATGCTTGATTTCATGTTTGATTCATTGTGGCTTCTCTCTTATACAGTTATACACATGTATACTCAAAAACAGCAATCATCAATGACACTCTGATGTATCAGACATCAGACTGTCAATGATCAGTTCTGTTTTTGAGTATACATGTGCATAACTGTAAAAGAGAGAAGCCACAATGGATATACATCATTTGGGTGTGAAGAATGATAGAATGAATGTTTGGGGACTTCAATGGACAAATATAATAGATCATTCTCTTAATTTCTATTGTATTTACAGAAACACTATCTATGGGTTTTTGTTGCCATAGGTTGGTTTTATACTTAATTAAATCCATTGGTGTTCATCCCAAGTGTCTGAATCTCAGCAGTGTGAATTTGCGCCTCAGGACCCACTGACAGTTCTTAGCGAATGCAGCCTTTTCATAACATGTAATTAGAGTTAATTCTCTAATGCTTGTCTTTGTTTGTTTTAAAGATGTAAACTAATGGCCACCTTGTCAGTGCCTTTTTCCAAATGGGATACACGTTAGAGGCGTCAGCTAATATTCGCCTGTCTGTTCTAATTCCCCACCCTGCTTTCTATTAGCCTGCAGACAGGGTGCAACGTACAAATTACTCATCGGAAATGATTAATTCCGCACAAGATTAATAGCTCTGGCTCTATTTCACCCAAAGCTAATTTAGCAGCCAGGGAAGAGACTGGCTTTATTGCTAAACGAGGCTATTTTCTTTCTTCTCGTTTCTTAGCGACAGGTTTAGAGAAATCGCGCTAATTGGCTAAAGAAAAGGAAAGATTTTGGCTGCTTCGGCTGGACCGTTTATCATAAACCCTGCATTTTGGTGCTTGAATTCATTGCTACATTCAGATGCCAGTCTTGCATGATAGTTTGATGCAAGTGCTTTATGGCTAGTGTTTGTGAGACAGTTTGAAATGGAAGTAAATGATGCATCTGAAGCTTAATAATAATAATAATAATAATAATAAAGAAACACTTTTCAATATCAAACCATATTAAGCTCATCATTTCATATAACTTTGCACAAAACAGGTTAGTGATATCTGCCAAATGTTTCAATGAAAAATGTTAATCGTAATGTAATTTTTGACTAAGTTGGCTTTCCTGAAGGCAATCTCTTGCACTGTACACTCTCTCAGATTCATCCTTTCTCTGTCCCCGTACTTCATGGCAGACACCATATTGATCCCTGATGCCCAGTAATAGCTCTAATTGAAGGCCGTCACGCTCTGTGTGTGATATATATATCCGTCCATCTGACCATTAAAAGGGGTTTTAGCTGCTGTCATGGACGCTGGGGTGATCTGTGATTCAGTATTGATGAAACAGCGCACCCTTTAGCCATAGAGCTGTGTTTAGACCATGACCTCCCGATGGTCACAGACGTCTGGCCGTGTGATTGTGGGAGTGTGGGTTTTACAGCAGTTTGCTCCATGCTGTTTTTTCGGTGTGTATGATTGGGTCAGAGCTTGTCTTTTCAGCGCTGTCAGGAAGACTGATCTCTGCCATGCTATTCTGGGAGATTGTGTTCTCTCGATGTTGTTGTGTGGAAAAGCTCCCTGGGGATATATGTACTTGGTTCCTTTTTTTTTTTAACCTACGAGCATGAGGATTGTTTCAAACATGACAGCAGTGCTGCTCCAGTAAATACTTGAAGTTTTTGTGTATGCACAAAGATCTTACCGTCAAGTCTGCCCTTTTCAAAATGGCACCCAAACATGTCAAATAAAAGGTCAGTGGTCTCAGAATAGCATTGAAAACTTCAAAAACATTTGACTCTCATGTTAGCATTATTAGATATGGATCATGTCCATCTTGAAGTGTTTATTGGCCGTGTTTTCTATTTATTTCATGTTTTAACGTGTGATATGCAGGGATACTTAAAGCAGCAATGAACCTTTCTGGAAAGGATCCTGATCTCATTTACTAAAAGGATGCACCATCTCACCTCATGTCTCCATTTGCTTCACCTCCCTCCGTGGGTAGTTAAAACAGACAGCATGTCCCTGCAGCACAGACGCAGCAGGTCAAGTGCACACTGCAAACAGATCACCGTTAGCTTCACTCTTTGAGCAGATGTGGTCGGTTGTAAAACACACTAAATGGCACTCAACAACAGAGCGTTTTCAAAAACATCTTTGTTACTCTCAATAATTTATCGACACAGACTCAGAGCTTACATTTGGTTCTGGGTGGAAGTATAATCGTAGGCATGTGGAAAATTCACTCTGTGAATTAGTTGCTTATATAAAAGCAGACTGCTTTTTTGTCCCAGCATTTTTCTTTAAAAGTATTGTAATAATGCATTTGGCTTTATTTATGCTAATATTTTATTTGTACACATTATATGCTAGCATCTGCGTGAAATAACATTGTTTGCACAGTGATGTTATTTGCATAATGATATTGTGCCGGTATGCCATCGTATTACTATATAAACATACAACAAGGGGACTGTGCATGATTTATTGTTTGTATATTTAAGCTTTGTTTATATTGCATGAAATATTTTTACATAAGAGTTACCTTAAATGCTCAGCTGTGGCATGCACATGCACCTTTTTTTATTAATACTTAATTGATTTTTTGTTGAGAAAAGGAAAGACCAAATGTGGGAAAAACTTTTTATTTCAATTTTAAAAACATGAAATTAATTCATGTTAGCTAACTGTATGATTCTATTACCTTGAATTGTTCTTTTGTGAAATGAACATTACTTGGACACATTCACTTCTGATAACTGATCACTCTAAATTGTAATGTAGACATAAATTTTCTGTAAAGCTGCTTTGAAACCATGTGTATTTAAAAAAGCACTATACAAATAAATATGAATTTAATTTAATTTAAACCTTGATTTTAAAACTAAATCTGGGAGGGGAAAGTATATTTTAAAATGAGATATTTGTGAGAGAAATTTTCTAAGAATTTGGTGTCTTCTCTTTTAAGCTTACAGTGGAGGGCACTGTTACTCTGTAGCATCAGAAGGAACAGGTTTTCCTCTCTTTTCACTTTCTCCTTTGCATTGTGTTTGACCTCTGTATGCCAGCAAGGCTGTGAGGCTGAACTGTGAATCTTTTTTACTCTTATTTGTAGGAGAAATGTTCATCTTACATGCCTTCGTCATTAAAATGGGTATGCTTTTTTTTTTTTATCTCCTACACGTCTGCCAAATTGGCCAAATGCACCTCTCCCAAACACCTTCCATAAACTCACTTTAACTCTAAAAATATTTATAAATATTAATACTCTAAAGATATATATTAGTAATTAAAGTGTACATTAATAATATACCAAAGTGTATATTAATTCCTAAATTGCACATTAGGACCTTTTGAAAGGGAACTGCCCCAGTACAGTTTTTGTACCTTTTTTTCTGAGTGTACGGTTACATTTTTCACTTTTAGATGCCCTTTCTAAGGTATGGCTTTTTTTTTTCTTTTTCATCAGTTTCAGTTTCCTGTTAGTATTTAATGTTAACATCCTTAAAATAAGATCAATTTAAACTAACAATGTACAACAATAAAGCTTTGAATTAGAATTTTTCTTCAAACAAGAAAACAACTAATTTGGTAAGAAAAGTCTTATCTCAGACTGGAATTAAATACATTTTTCTTGAACACATTCCCAGATAATTGTCTTAATTCCTTATTTTAAAGTAAAAATCCTATATTTATGCATTTGGCAGACACATTTATCCAAAGTTACTTGAATTGCATTTTCCAGTTCCTGATTCCCTGGGAGTCGAACCCATGACGTTGACATAGCATCTTGCTCTACTGTCTGTGAGCTTCAGGAAAGCCATTTCATAATTTTTGAAAAATGTTGTAAGAAAAATAAACTGAATTTAAGACACATTTTTTCTTATTTTCTTATACAATTTAGCTTCTCAGGTAAATTAATGTCACTTTCAGAATTACAAAAAATATATGTTTAAGAAAATGTGCAGTGTATTACTTCCTTGAAGATTGTTGATCTAATTATTTGTCGTCTTTTCATTCACTTTTGGGCCTCAGTGCATTCAGAACCTCCGTGAAATTGACCCAGGAAAGCTGTATTTTTGCTAACTCATTCTACAGGAGCAGATTGTAAAAGAAGCAGCGTAACAGCAGTTCTCTAGGGAATGGAGTGCGGTCATCGGTCTGATTAACAGTGAACTTAAGGATGCAGACAGCTGTTCAACCTTCCCCTGAGAGGAGAAGTGATGGGGTCCGGCCTTACTGATGAAAAACAATTAAACCCAATATTACATTTGCTTAAAGTTTGATAAAGTCTTATTAATCTTTAATGTTCTTACATCATCTATTCAGTGATAATTAGCACCCTTTCTCAAGCTGAAGGCAGACACATGTATATTAGCTCTGTGCTGGTTCTGCTGAATGAAGGATGTTTGATTGACATGTTCCTCAACTGCTTTGTTTCTGCTGTCAACTCGGGAAGAAGTGAACACGTGTACAGATGCTGTCTGCCAAAATCATGTATTCTGAGGTTAAATAAGCTATTAGAGAAATGGTTCAACTGAAAATTAAAAATTCTGATAACATTTACTCAACCCTCCTTTTATTTCGAAACCTTTCTTGGAACACAAAAGGAGATGTCTTGGTCGCTGCTTTCCGTGTAATTGCCAGTAATTGGCACTGGACTTTTCAAGTTTGAAAAACTGACACAAAAGAACCTAAACGTGGTCTGTGTGCAAACGTCCAAGTCTTCTAAAACAATCTTTTGTTGAAAAAACAGCTTGTAGAAACCAAAATGAGAGAAAAATGACTTGAAAGGTTGGTTTGGAATGAAAATTATTTTATGATTTAAAGCTGCAGTAGGTAACTTTTGTAAAAATATATTTTTTATATATTTATTAAACCTGTCATTATGTCCTGACAGTAGAATATGAGACGGATAATCTGTGAAAAAATCAAGCTCCTCTGGCTCCTCCCAGTGGTCCTATTGCCATTTGCAGAAAGTCATCCGCTCCCGGTAAAAAAAACAACCAATCAGAGCTGCGGTCCGTAACTTTGTTTGTGTTCAAAATGTAGAAAAATGAACATAATAAGCGAGTACACCATGAATCCATTTTCCAAACCGTGTTTTTAGCTTGTCCTGAATCACTAGGGTACACCTATAATAAGTGTTTATATTCTGACTATTTTAGATTGATTCGGGGTACCACGGCGGAGTAACCCAGTACCGTTGTGATTCTTCATAGACATAAAGAGAGAGAAGTAGATCCGGCTACGATGTCCTTTCCGCAAGACGCAAGCAGTTCTGTTTATTAACCGCTAGAGCATCAAAAGTTACCTACCGGAGTTTTAAATTTTTGCATCAACTTTCAACGTTAATATTATTCTGAGAATCTTTTAAAGTAGAAAATAGTTATTTTAAATATTTCACAATAAAACAGTCACATACGACTTTGACATTTGACAACAGTCCACAAGAAAAGAACTTGTAAAGTGAAGGTGTGAATAAAAACGTTAAGTGGTTCTTCTGTTGTTCTGTTACTTAAGCTCTCCACACCTTTCCCGCTCTTTTCCTGTCTTTTCTCTCAGCAGCCCTCCATCCATCCCCTTGTGTCTCCTTACATTCCTGTAGTGATAAGTCACTCCTGGCTCTTATTTCCCACAGCTGCCCCTGTAGAAAAACACACTCCAGACAAACACACATGGACATGGTTATGTGTATCAGAGGCCATGTAATTCGACCAGCTTCCTTTTCATTTCATCCCCCTCCACTTTTCTTGGATCAAACATGCGTCTCTTGCGTCGTTGTTGGTTCAATCAAGGTTCAGTACCAGTCTGTTTGGTCTGAGGTCCTCACCCTGGTAGAAATGTATTATTTACAAGCATTTGTACTTCTGAAAAAAGAGTTCACAGGTACATAAGACTACCTACTCCCACAATTAATACGACATAAAAGACTGAAAGGTTATTCTGAATGTAGAGTGCGTTTTGTTAAAGCAAGCTTCTGTCTTGCTTAAAGGAAAAGATTTTAAGGCCACAAAATCAAGGCCACACTCACTAATTATGGGAAAGGGAACGTCAGCTTGTACTTCATGTGGTTTCACTTTGGGTCAGTGTTTTGAATGGAGAGATGTGTTTGAATCTAGTCATGGTGCATTATTGTCTGGTTCCATCCTGCTGATGGAAAGCAGACCCTCGTGACTTTGTCAACGGTCAACAAATATTAGGTCATTTGAACTTTTTGTGTCAAGGCAAGTTTGGTTGAGGTTATAAATGCCATGTTGTGCAGCTACTCCTAAACCTAATGATTTAAGATCATAAGGTTGAGTTTCGAGTTTAAGTTTAAAAAAATATATACAATATTTAGTGTATTTTGAAATACACTACAATTTAATTGTATAATACTATTTTTTTTAATGGTATTTTCTAAATAGTATAAAACACAAGTAAAACCAACATGATTACAAAGAGTACTTTTGTTAATAACTGAAACCATTTTTAATTTGTTTTAACCTGAGGATTTCTTCTGTCATCATCTGTGATCATACCAGCTCAAAGTGGTCCATGCTAGCTGGCTGACCAGCTAATAACCAGCATTTTTGTTGCATAGCCATCAGCTTGAGCTTGTTTTTCCAGCGAGGAGAGGTGGCTGGTGCTCCAGGGCCTTGTGCATCCATTACTCGCCCTTGATTGTCTTTGACCTTAATTCAGATCTGAAGGTTGTGTGACTCTGAATTATATTTGGGACACTATTTGCTCTGACTTCAGATGATGTCTGCCATTAATTTGGGAGTAATGCTACCGAGGACCTAAAAATGTCACATTCTATCCATTTCCTTGGATTGATTCAACTGGTAAGAAAAAGCCTAGAGGGGAAAAAACTACGAGTCTCTCCTGAGTATGGCTCATTTCTATAAACCAATGAATTGTTCTCTATAATTACTTCCCTTTGCCTCATTAACCAGGTGATGGTATAAATGTAGGCTAAAACACATTTGTTATGATCAACATGACCTCACAATCAGATAGCAAAACGTGCCAGCATGTGAATCACTAGTGCTGCTGTTATAACTGGTATCTCTACAGCTCGACAGCTACAGCTGTGATGATTTATTACTTTATTTAGAGCGTCATATGTTGTAATTTCCACAACAGTATAATTGCTTTTGTGTGCTCTTGATATGAACTGACAGTCTACTCTGAGTGAGTGGTGTTTAGCATCTTTAAGTAGATTCTCTCCAGGTGCTAAAGTGCTTGTGACTGACTCATATTTTTCGCTTGAAGCGACCGGTGCTGTGCAGTTTGCCTGAGCACACTTCTGAGAACGTGTCAATCATGTTTTCTCTACTGTATTTAAATCACAATTGTGGCGAGGGCCCTTTGGGTTTTGTTGAAAACTATGTGGAGCACTTGCACAAAATGTGTCTAGTTACTTGCTTTAAACCATCTACTGAAGTGCATAAGTGTTTTTTCTCTTTCTCTTTCATTCGTGCTGAAGTGGGCTGCCAGTATTTCATCTACAGTATAATCCTCTACAATTTTAACATTGTGCTCCTGGCAGTCTTTCGAGCCCCACTATTAAATGTTCTTCTCAAGGTTCTTTTTAGTAACCAGTGGGGCTCCATTATGAAATATTCCTTCACTTTCCTCCTACTGTTAGGTTGCTACACGACTGAATTCCGCTTTAGCAGTCTGCCCAAGGGGGTTGTGGGGTGGGGGTTTATGTTTGGACTCTCCTCGCCTGAGGCTGATGTTTCAGCTTGTTTACTAGTTGAATTTTGGAAGGAGCAAATGGTGGTTTGTAAGCACTTTGTTCATTCACTAGTGTGTGTGTGTGTGTGTGTGTGTGTTGGTAATGGGGCGTTGGCTGTGCTTGATTAAGTTGATATGAAGTACATCTTGTTTTTTACTATCCTTACAATAAATGGGTTTTTATTCATATATAGCTGCCTATTTATTCTAGGAAGGGTCACTATTATATTTGACTTATATTTGATTCTACGAGTTATTAAACATCAACCAATCAACAAGACCTTTTTGATACCAGTACTATATAATTGTAAAGTATTTAAACACGCCATCCACTTACCTGCTCCCCATTATATCATTTGCATCAGTGATCCACCTGCCATTCATGATGCAAAAAAAGGTGCTTCCTCGTAGACTTAGACTGAGTGAAACCGAGAGCTTGGACAGATATGCACAAAGGAAAATAAGCGTTTTGCAGCAAAAGTGTTTTGCCCTCTATTTGTAATACTTTTATAAATATTTGCAGGTACACACTTCTGCAGCCCAGTTGGCATCCGTATTTATTTCATCTCAACCGGCTGGTCATGAGCGGCAGTGTGATGTTCCCATAGCAACCCTGCTGTTTGGTTAATGACTCTTCTGCTGTTAAATGGCATGGTAAGACTGACGGCAGGCGAGACGAGAATGCAGGAGAAGCAAAAATATGATGCAGTAGAATCACAGAGAAAATATGCTGTTGCGTCTTAGGGATAGGGATTATTTTGGTGGATTTGTTTATGAAATTCGTTCTGCATGTAAATGAAGGATGTCTTCCAGAATAGTCTGACAAATATTTTGTCTTATGCATCATATCTCTTTCAAATGAAGAAAAAGTTCAAAGATTTGAATGAAACACACTCTTAAATGGATGTATGGAGGTCCAACTAACAGTAACTCTATTATTTCTTACCTCTAAAAGCCCTTTGATTGACACTGATCTGACTCCACCCAATGAGCTGAGGACATCTGGAGTGAGGGCTGCTGGGATAGAAGAGATGGAGTGAATCAAATAATGTTGTAGGAGGATTCTGGCTTCAATGCAGAGAAAGGAACAGCCAATATTATAGTTATGCACCCAGTATAGGTATAATAGAAAACAGGCCTACACACACCTTTATTGCCCATGTACAGTGATAACTCTGTTTTATAGTCTTATAAAATTTGTGCTGGTGTATTTCATATCTTTTCATTTACCATAATGGTACCCTGTTCAAAAAAGGCCACTTCCACTGTATTTTACTGTACAAACACACTTGCCATCTACTTGGTTGTGTGGTGATAAGATTTCACTAGTTTGTTAAATATTTTCAAGTCAGAAAATCACACAGTGTGTCATATGATTAGACTTATTAAATGTCTCAAATGCTAGCCATGTGATGAAAACATATGTGGATCACGTTCTGGCTCATCCTTTAGTTTAATACTTGTAAATTTATTCCACCTTTTGCCCTCTCTTTATTTCTTAATATCACAGAGCGTAAAAGTGCATGTTTCAGGAATGAAGCTAGTCTCGACATTCTAGGTTAAAGAAACCAGATTCAAGTTAAAGCAGGTAAATCCAGGCCGTGACCAAGCAGGAGCCAATGAGAGGCTGAGTTTTGTGAATAGCGATGGACCCTGGGGGACAGAAGTGCTGAAGGGGAATCAGGAGAAGTAACAAAAGATATTGAGCGGAGGAATGAGGCTTTAGATGGTTTCCAGGAACCCCAGAGCTCCCCAATCTCCCCAAGACACGCACATTCTCCAGGGGATGGACTAGGATGGTGTCTCTGACTAGCATAGTCTCTTTCACATTGCATCTCATACATTTTCAGTGTGCTCACCCTGGGTAAGCAGCGGTGTTTCTTTAACATCATCTTTTCGTTAAATGGTGATGATGATGTTTGATATTACTGAATGTTTGGTTGATTTTGCACTTGCTCTTCAGTCAAAAATAAAATTAGATGCCATTGTAGTGAAAATAATGAATGACAATGGCAGGACATGGAATATTCTGGGTTGAGTACGAGTTAAGCTCAATTAACAGCATTTGAGGCATAATATTGATTACCACAAAAATAATTTTGATTAAAAGTGAATGAAAACGGAAATTCTGTCATGATTTTCTATGATTTTGTATAATGGTGATAATGTCACAGTAAAATAAAAGTGTAGTATAAGAAATATCTAATTTATTTTTAGTGCTTTTTTGTGTTCTGAGGAGGAAAAACTTATTTTGGGATGACATAAGGATTTTCAAGTAACCTACTTCTTTAAAAAATGCAAACATCTAAGTGGTGGTGAGTCTTTCTCTTGTCAGACATTTTTTAAAGAATTTTCAAGAAGCAGCTTACCATTTATAAAAGCATTTACTATAAAGCCATTTAAATCAGTTTCACGGGGTTTTAGGTCTTGTGGCAAAGTTGTGCAATCTTGTACAACCTAGGCTAGCAGTGCAAACCAATGATATCGAAGCCAGAATATTCATTTTAAGAGATATTTTTGTCAAATAGCAAACACTAATACTAAAAGAAGTAATAACTGGTAGGGAGTGATGGAAGAGAGAATCTCCCCAGTGCTGCATCATTATGTTGTCTGTGTTCATCCCCAGTGACTGTGAAAGAACCTGGGGGTCTGTGTGGCCCTGTACATGTTAATGGATGATGCTGCTGTTACTCACACCCCTTCTGGTCCTCCTCACGTACTCCTCACTGCAAAAGAGGCCAGTATTTGGTGGTCTGGGTGGTAGTAAATCAGCCCTACTGTAGCTGTTCCATTAACTGGATTTGTGGGTGGTCGAATACCCATGAGTAATATCTTAAACAAAGCTTCTTAGCCTTGTAGCTCATTTTGGGAATGTGTGTATTTGTGTGTGTCTGGTTAGAGTGCAGCGGGTAATGACTATATTTGAACCAGTGAATAGTGCTTTTAATCAGAGCTTGCACTTTGAGCTCAGACTCGTATCTGAAAGCTGGTTTGGCAGTGGCTGTAACAGGCACAGTATTGAAAAACCTTCCTTTTGTGTTGCCTAGCAACCTTGCCCAAAAACTTGTCCCATGTATCATGACCTTAAGACTCCATGTTTTCTTCTCTTGCAATGCAGGTTTGCGATTCCCCTGCCTGATAGTTTGGATCATTGTGTGCATTTAGTGAGTTTAAGCATCTCTTCAGTGTTACTTACAATGTCAGCATTGCTGAATTATTTTGTCCAACAGATGGACAGACCTCATTTTGCATCAGCATAGTTTGTGTCAGCAAATTAGTCAGTCTGGAATGAAAAGATTTGCACGTTTACATACCTGGAATATGCTCATGATTGAGTGTGAATGTGAGTCCCCTTATTTTCTTGGATGCAACTTAAATGTTTAGCTAGATATATGTCCTACTAGCTCTATTACAAATAATCTCATAAAATCTCATAATGTCCTCTTGGTTTCCAACAACAAAGTCTCATAGTTACCTGTATAAATACTTGCTTTTTCAATTCTTTCCATGCATTTGTAAATGCCTTTATGAATTCATTGTTAGCTGTGCATTGGTTTTACATATGTATTTTTTTGCTAACGCTTTTTATTTGATTGTTAATTGGATAATTGTTACCTTACCAAAGAAACAATGTAAATGGCAACATCGCATTATATTTGTCTTTGTATTTATGATGCTGTGCATAGTCTGTACAGATACTGGCCATTTATGCTGAACTCTGATCCATCATCTGTTTTTCAGTTGTGTCTCCTGTATTACTGTAGTTGTTTTCAGGAAATTTTAAGGTAGGTAAAAAAAAACCTGATCTTGGTACTTTAGGTAGCTTGATATGTTAACATTATACAGCTATCACTTAATGAAATACGATTATATCTATATTATATCTATCTAAATAGGAAGTTATAAAATGAGCAGACATATGCCCTCCTCTAAAACCTAAAACATTGTCACAGTACTGTGAATTACTGGCATATAACTGCTATTTTTTAAAACTACACTTAGAGTTAAACCGTAAATTATTATTATATGACAGATACCCCCCATATCAAATGAATTGATTGTTGTTCATAGTTCTTCTCTCATTATGGATGCATATGATTTTTAGCTCTCTAGCTGTGCTGATTTAACAGTCATCTCTCTTGTTTTCCTGCCCCCAGAGTGTGTCGCGCTTTATGTCTCTCTGGTGGTTTGATAGATAAGATGTAGGTTAGGGGCAAAGCTCTCCTGTGGGGTCTCTCGCTCTCTATGGGGAGAGATTCTCTCACTAGCTGACACTTCAAGGAATTCACAATCTTCTCACCTACATCTCAAGAGAAACTCCTGTCTCAGCGAGACACAGGGAAGAGAGATATTATCTCTGTCAGGCAGACTGAGTGCGGTTTTATTGTTTTGATTAGGATGGATGGATTCATATGGTTATGAATATGATGATAAAATACAGACTTATTTAGCTGTCAGGTTTGTCTTTGACAATTAGTGTAATTCAGTTAATCTAAATGTTTGTACAGTGTGTGTGTATATATATATATATATATATATATATATATATATATATACAAACCCGATTCCAAAAAAGTTGGGACACTGTACAAATTGTGAATAAAAACAGAATGCAATGATCTGAAAGTTTCAAATTTCAATATTTTATTCAGAATACAACATAGATGACATATCAAATGTTTAAACTGAGAAAATGTACAATTTTATGGGAAAAATTAGTTGATTTATAATGTCATGGCATATGAGTTATGGGGGGTTACAGCTGTTGAGTTATGGGGGGTTACAGCTTTAAAAGAAATTAAACTCCATTGTTTCGGTGTTTCCTTAATTGCACACTCCACCAAATGTCATTCTGGAAAAGTCTGGCATCAGCTGCAGGGCTCTTCAAAAAGAAATAAACTAGATGTAAAGTATATTTGATTCTTTTACCAGGGTCTTAAAACCCCAAACAGTCTTGTTTACTGTGGGGAGGAAGGGCATCATTGCCTTCATTCACAGACTTAACAACTAAAAAAGTACTAATGCACAAACAAATTTCTGTAATTAATAATTTACCCTCATGTTGTTTCAAACCCGTAAGACCTCAGTTTATCTTTGGAACACAGTTTAAGATATTTTAGATTTAGTCCGAGAGCTCTCAGTCCCTCCATTGAAGCTGTGTGTACGGTATACTGTCCATGTCCAGAAAGGTAAGAAAAACATCATCAAAGTAGTCCATGTGACATCAGAGGGTCAGTTAGAATTTCTTGAAGCATCGAAAATACATTTTTGTCCAAAAATAGCAAAAACTACGACTTTATTCAGCATTGTCTTCTGTTCCGTGTCTGTTGTGAGAGAGAGTTCAAATCAAAGCAGCTGGATATTCGGTTCGCGAATGAATCATTCAGTTAACTGAATCGAACTGAATCGTTTTAAACTGTTCGCATCTCTAATACGCATTAATCCACAAATGACTTAAGCTGCTAACTTGTTTAATGTGTCTGACACTCTCTCTGAGTTCAAACAAACCAATATCCCGGAGTAATTCATGTACCCGAACAGTACACTGACTGAACTGCTGTGAAGAGAGAACTGAAGATGAACACCGAGCCGAGCCAGATAATGAACAATAGACTGACTCGTTCACGAGCTTCAATGGAGGGACTGAGAGCTCTCAGACTAAATCTAAAATATCTTAAACTGTGCTCCAAAGATAAATGGAGGTCTTGCGGTTTTGAAACAACATGAGGGTGAGTTATTAATGACATAATTTTGCTATCTGGGTGAACTAGCCCTTTAAGGGTCTGTTAACCTAATTTTTACAATGGAAATTTAAACAAATTAATCTAGAATATTTGTTCCCACTTCTAAAACCGTCACATCCTCCTTAATCTCTCTCCTAATGTCTCTTTCTCTCTCTCTCACCACGTCTCCAGAAGAACACAGCAGGAAGTGTAACCTTGTGGAAAATGACATTATGTGGAGTAAAGTGTCTATAATTTCAGTCTGGATATGGTTGAATGAGCGCTGTTTTAAGCATGTGTTTTATGCTAATATGGAGATTACCTCTGTAATTGCTTTTAAAACATTCACTGCATATTACTAGAGTTTCAGACTTGGAATGGAACTGAAGCAATGTTGAAGGTGGATTATGATATGATGATACAGGTCTGGGTATTTATTTATCACTCACTGATGGAAGGTGTATATGAATACATGTTTGTACGTGTGCATCTGGATGTTATGTGGATGTCATGTGAACATAAATGCTTTAGCTATGCATGATGTATTGGTACCCTATAGACCACACCACATTTTTCAGCCAATGTTACAGATTTCAAGGAGATGAAGAATTGGACTGTTGCCCAGTGGTCCAAAGTCCTTTTTTCAGATGAGAGCAAGTTTTGTATTTCATTTGGAAACCAAGGTCATAGAATCTGGAGGAAGGGTGGAGAAGCTCATAGTCTAATTTTCTTGAAGTCGAGTGTTAAGTTTCCACAGTCTGTGATGATTTGGGGTGCAATGTCATCTGCTGGTGTTGGTCCATTGGGTTTTTTGAAAACCAAAGTCACTGAACCTGTTTGCCAAGAACTTTTGGAACACTTCGTAGTTCCTTCTGCTGACCAGCCTTTTGTAGATGCTGATTTCATTTTCCAGTAGGATTTGGCACCTCCCAACAGTGCCAAAAGCACCAAAAGTTGGTTAAATGGCCATGGTGTCGGTGTGCTTGACTGGCCAGCAAACCCACCAGACCTGAACCCCAGAGAGAATCTATGGGTTATTGTCAAGAGGAAAATGAGAAACAAGAGACCAAACAATGCAGATGAGCTGAAGACCACTGTCAAAGAAACCTGGGCTTCCATACCACCTCAACAGTTCCACAAACTGATCACCTCCATACCACGCAGAATTGAGGCAGTAATTAAAGCAAAAGGAACTTCTCCACGACATTCTAATTTATTGAGTAAGCACCTGTTATTTATAAGTTGTACGTTTTAAAACATATTTTTGAGGCAGCAAGACTACCAGGCATGATGCTGCAGAAAAGAGCATATTAGAGTAAATTCCAGTTTCGACGGGTGAAGCTTCCCTTTTTGTCCATTTCATCTTAACTAGAAGACCAGAAGTCATGAGGCATCCCTCCCTGATCCCATCTCAGAACCCAAGAGCTACTGTGATGGAGTGAAGGGAGAGGGCCTTCTGCTGTGATTGAGGTAGTGCAGCTGGCGTCTTCGTCCTTGCCCGAGTAAAAATCCATCAGAGAATTAACCTTGTGAAATAAATCAGGAAATGCAGGCAGACAGGATGAATAGCGCTGCCTGAATATAGGCTGTCATGTGAATAGCTAAATGAACAATGTCCGTGCCACCGGGGGCCGTCTGAATGCTGTTGCTGTACTATTGTGTCACACACAATGGACAAAGCTACATCAGGGCTTCGTTGCGATTTCAGCTATTTTGACTGCTTTTTTCTTTTACGTTCTGGATCACCTTTAAAAGCCAGAGCGGTACAATGTAGGGAGGCTCATTTACGATTAGGCACGCACTCCAATAGTGTTGGAGAGTGAATTTGAGAAAGAAAGTGGTAGTGATAGAGAGGGAGGGTTGGGAAGGGTGAGAACTTGATTGATTTGGATGCTTTTGACCTATTTCAGTAGTGGTTAATGGTACTGCTTTAAACCAGAGAGGAAAGGAAAACACTTGTTCTTCTTTCAATGCTCTCTTTTCTCTCTGCCAGGTGCACCATTAGAGGTTTTAGAAAAGAACTTGGATTGGAGGCACCTGGTTAGGGAGAGAGCAGCACCTCTCCTGACTATTGCTGAAATGATGACACTTTTCCGTCTTTCTAATCTTGTATACCTTGTATAAATACTGCCAGGAAAAAAAAAAATGGGAAATACAAAAAATGGAAAACCAAAAAGACAGTTCTATGTAAGTTAAAAAGGTATAGTTCAAACAAAACTGCTAAAGATGCTTTGAAGAATGTGCATAACCAAACAGTTTCTGGTCCCCTCTGACTTCCATTGTTGTGTAGTCAAAGGGGACCAGCAACTGTTAGCTTATTCAACATTTCTTCTTTTATGTTCAGAAGAGACGAAGTCGTAGAGGTTTTGAACAAGTTGAGGGTGAATAAATGACTGAATTTTCATTTTTAATGGAACTGTACCTTTAAGGCATGACCCACATATATAATAGGTACTTTACCTTTAGACTAACATATCTTTCTTTTTTTTTTTTTTTTTTCTTTTTTTTTGTAAGCTATATTTTCTTTATATTATTATTGAAACAACTTATATGGAATATATTTACACTCCATAAAAGATGGTCCATTAAAGGTTCTTTACATGTATTAACAAATCCATTTAGAGCCATATTGTTCTGAAGAACCCTTTTATGCTGAATGGTTCTTTGTGTCAAAGCAACCTTGTTACCAATTTTCTGGAGCCAACTACACAGAGTGCCAACACGCATTTCTTTTTATTAAAATGTCTACATTTTAACTTTAGCATAACCTGTAATCTGATACTGTTTAGAACTATTTTTCTTAAGAGTGTGTGTGAACAAGCAAACAACCCAGTAAATAAAACATGGGCATGTTTTTGGCCTGGAGCTTATTTTTAGTGTAATTCATCATCTTCGGATGGCATGGCACACACTCAGGAGGTGTTGATTGAAGTTGATACTTTCACTTGGTCTGCTAAAGCCTTCACTGGGCTGTGACCGATAGCACCAGCAGAGGCTAATGTCCGCTGAACGCCAGTACACTCTGTATGTAATGCAAATGGCCTGACATTTAACTGCTGTGGGCAGGGTGTAATTAAAGATGTGGCCTTCAACAGCACCTGTCCTCCCCTACTGATGAGGCACAATGATGCTGAGAGAACAGGCTTTAGTCCTCACTTACGTACAATGGAAACAGGCTGAGACATTTTGCATTAGTATCTTTGAACAGTTAAAGAAAACTATGATTAGTTATTTGAAAGTTTAAGTTCTTTAAAATGCCTGAACATCCCAAGTATTTAAGCCTCAGATAGCCAGACTTTGACTAACAGCCGAAGGTCCCTTCCCGTCTTACTACTGAATGCAATGTTTATTCATGCAGATAACAAGTGTAAATCATGAAAGATTTTGTGGATCCATGGTGATATGTGTTGCACATTAATTTTATATGTTATTAAATCTTCTTTGGCTCTATATAGGTGTCTAGTACCTCTGCACTTGAGCTTGTTTTTTTAATTTATTTTAGATTAATATGCAATTAATAACTTTGCATCATTATATGGATCTGATTGAATAGGATAATGTGACCTGCTAAATGCAATTTATTTCATCATCAGCCTGAGTTCTCCAATTTACTTGGATAGTGACCCTCCCAAAGATTTCGTGAGACATTATGAATCAGTTGGATTGGTATAATAGAGAAGCACAAAGTAAAACTGAAATAATCATGTCTGATTTTGCCTTTAAAATGAAGCAAGATGAGATCCCCAGAGAGAGAGAGGACAAGTCAGGCCAAGGAGAATATACTGCTCTCGTTATAAAGGTGACATAACATGGCTGTCCCTCTGTGTCTGTGGGCCACTACCAGCCATATATCACACAAGTGAAGATGTACGAACAGCCGAGCGAACAAATCAAGGGCAGACACACAGGGGAAATCTACTGCCGTGGAGTCACAGGCCAGGTTAAAGCCCTGCTCATCTATACGCTGTTTTTCCACCGTGTCGAGGGCTCAGGGAAAAGAACCGAGCAGATTCTCAGATAGCATCTGTACTGAGGGATGCCGAGCTTAACCTTGAATCCCCTTACACGATGCTCCGTTTAGACTCTCCAGATAAGTAGCCAAGAAAAATCGCCTTTGCAATGCACTATCTGCACTATTTTACTGGATCAGAAGTATATCTTGTGTTCCAAGAACACAATAGTGCTGCGCTTCCACTGTCGGGCCAGAAGCTCCGCTGCGCTTCACTAAAACCTGCCCTTCAGTCGCCTCTCAGGAACAACGTCATGCAACCCCATCATTTCACCAACAAAGAGAAGCTATCAGAAAACTAATAAGAAATAAGTCACTGCTTATTCAGTCGAGTCTGTTTCTGTTTATTTGTAGTCACAGTATAGCCCCATCACATTTAGAAACAATTATCATATCTATATTTTTATAAAAGTTCCCTAACAAAAACTATTATTATACTTTCATGACATAAGGCTACGTGGAGCTAAACCCTCGAGGCGAGAGGTCACATTTACCATGTTTACTATGGTAACGGGCGGCTAGCGTGCATAGTCTTTTGCATCGCTTATAAATATGTCTGCCTTGTATTGTGATTATAATCCACATCGGATCAAGTTATTTCAAACACCTGATGCTGACTGAAAGTGAGCTTTGAGCTCAACTTATTTTAAAACGTTTTTAATGCTTTGTTCATAACCCACTTTGGCCCAACATTTTCGTCATTCATTTTTTTCTCTGTAATTTTTCCATGGTGATATCTGTTGCACATAAATTTGATGTGGAATTTAATCTTCTATGGCTCTTCCTGGGCAGCCAGAATACCCTGGTCATTGGCCCAGAGGAAGCACCGACGTGCCACGATCAAGCAAGGATGTTTTTGTGACATATCAGGACACGGCTTTGTATAATGACATGGGTATGACACAGGTATTGCAAGGAGAGAGTGACTTATGAGGACATAACCCATGTCCCCATTTTCCAAAATGCTTATAAACCATACAGAATGTAGTTTTTTGAGAAAGTAAAAATGCACAAAGTTTCCTGTGAGGGTTAGGGTTAGGGGTAGAGTTGGTCAAGGGCGATAGAATATACAGTTTGTACAGTATAAATACCATTACGCCTATGGGATGTCCCCACTTTTAACCTAAACAAACATTTGTGTGTGTGTGTGTGTGTGTGTGTGCGCGCAATGTATTGAAGTTGTGCTCAGTCTTATGTAGCTTACACATTAGGACAGCTCCTCAGAAAACAAAGGACACATTATCTTCTCTGGGTCTGACCCAGGCGGAGGTTATTAGAGCCCATGGACTCTGTTATCATACTTCTAAAATCTCTGGCTGTGCTGCACACTCAGTGTTTTGTAGGTTTAGCCTCTGCACAGGGAATGCTTGGTATGGTTTTGACACTTAAAGAGCAAGCAATATTTGTTTTGCTGCTCAATATTAAGCTAATAATTATTTAATAAATATATTTTTAAAGAACACTATTTTTCCTATATTTTATAGGAATACCTATATCTTTATACTTTATATTTCCTTTCACTTAGTCATTTTTTTTTAATCTGAGAAAAAAAACATGTATATTAACTTTTGACCAGTAGTGTAAATATGTTCAATTAAACATTTTTTTTTTATAAATAATAATAGCTAGACATTTTACAAGACATTGATTGATTTTATTTCTAATTTAAGAATTGTTATATATAGTTTTAATCATCAAAAGTCATTCAGGTAGATCTATATAGAAATGTAGGTATACTTTTTATCATTATTATTATTTATTTAAAGCTTGTATTCTGATCTTTTACAACTTTGGATTGCACCATATGTTGTGCCAGTTTTCATTATATGGCAAATAACTTGTGTTCTGGAGTGTAGGGACTAAATCATTAAGAATATGTAATAAAATTATGCTACCATTTCACTTGGTGTTCTTGGAACCATCTGTTCGCATTTGGATTTTCAACTACAAATGATTATAAAACATAATCAAAGTTGTCAGTTAGCCATTAAATGTACACTCCTTTGGAACTCATTTGCTAAATGACTTGATTTGTGAAATTAAAAAGGCAGGGAGAGAACCCGTCTTAGATCCATCTATATGTAATGCTGCCATTAGTTCATACTGGACCCAGACTGCATGCAGTTAATCATGAACACATCCCTCCGCTGTGTCAGTCTGTAGCAATAATAAATGATGCGGACAGCTCACATTCACTTCTGTGAATCGATAGTGTCCCTGTTCACCTGACAGTTTAATCGTGTGTGCTAACTTACCAAACAAAATAAGGCTCACCCTATTTCTCTTTCATCCTGACCTTGCTTGTGCTCTGTTAAATGCTCTCTCCCCGAGTTCCAGGATGTCTTCTGTTGTGTTCACATATTGCTTTCTTCCCTATCTTATCGCTTTCCTTTTATCCCCTTCTTTTTTTATCTGTTTCTGTCTCTGTGTCAGAGAGACACTCATTATGTCATGCATAATAAGTAATTTTGTCTCTTATATTGACAGATCTGTCAATCCAGAGCAGCAGTTGTTAAAACAGGGAATAATTAAAACATTTGTACAGTATAGACGTGAGTGCCAGCAGTCACAAATGTGATTTGAGCCAGACAGGCTCTGTTAAAGCTCTATTGTTTGTTAGCCCATAACTTCCTGAAGACATAAACTACTCTTGACTGTAAAATCAATTCAGTCTCTGGTGCTTGTAAAAAGCTGCAGCATTCTGCTCTTCACACACAAACACACACATGCAACACACACCTGCTGTGTGTAAATGTGCAATCCAATCACTCTCTGCTGTGTTCACAGTGTGCAGTTAAGTAATTACCGCTTCTTTGGGCTTTTGTTGGCACCGAATGAATTTTACACTTGAGGAGCCTTTAATATGTTTGCATTTCTGTTTAATGGGTGAATCTACCCTCGCTGGGCTCCAAACACCCGACCTGTAAAATCTTCTGTGTTGTGTTACGCCATGTTAAAGAAGACCGAGAGAAAATGTTTGTGTTTTTATTAGGGTTGATTTATAATTGATTTCAAAAGTTTAAATAAATTAATTTAGTGAAAATAAGTATTCACGCAAAACGCATGTCTGTATTTACTGACAGAAAGATGCAGTAGATGGATATACATTAGGTAAATATGGATATGGATAAGTGATGGATGGATATTACGGCTGCAAAGGGCAGAACATTTCTGGCAATTGTTTCTGAAAATGTTCCTCATTTTTTGGTAACTTGGAAGCATTCCGCCCCTATGAAAACATAATAGAGATAGATAGATAGATAGATAGATAGATAGATAGATAGATAGATAGATAGATAGATAGATAGATAGATAGATAGATAGATAGATAGATAGATAGATAGATAGATAGATAGATAGATAGATAGATAGATACTACTGTATAGATTATATACTGTAGATGATGCTAGATGTAGATAGATAGATGGATGGATGGATGGATGGATGGATGGATGGATGGATCATTAATTGATTTTTTTTTTATAATTAACAAATAATATTTGAACTTGGAATAGTCAATGTTATTATCTCTACTGGGGCATCCTCCAAGTGAACTGAAGAGCGGAGCAGCTGTAAAAGCTGATAAACGTGTTTGTATTACCTGCCCCATGTGGTCTGCTTCCTCTCTGTAACATCTGCTTCTGTTACATTTGCTCCATTTGTTCTGGGCCAATTAATTCCTCTCTAATTCTACAAATACAACAACGAGTTCAATTAGCTCTGCTTATAAGCCCACTGCTGTGAAACTGATTTCCACAGGTATCGAGACACTCCATCGTAATGATAGTCATCACCCTGTTGAGGGTTCATGAGTGTTTGTGTGTGTATTTGGAGGGAGAGAATTAGAGTTCAAAAAACACAAAAAGAAAAAAGCGACCATTTGAAAGCAAATGAAGTGAGACACTTAAATTAAAATATGGCCTCTGTGGAAATTAACATGTTTAACAACGGTACTGAATGTTTGTCCGATTTAGCAGGGGGTTTACGGCACAGCTGTTTGTTTGAAAGAGTTTATCTTGATTTGAATTCCCTTCATCCCAGACTGATAATTATTTTCATTTTGTCAAAGACATTCATCATCATTTTGGAAGTGGGCGCAAAGCATCAATTGTCTGCTAATTATGCGACTTCTCCTCCTTTCAGAAGTGTGTGTGAAGATAACTTTGTTATTATATTAATTCTCTCTTGTGTGGCACTCATTTACAAGAGCTCTGTGGAAGACATGCGTTTTCAGCAGTTTGACTTTTCATCTCGTTATTAGAAGAATCATTATGAATTCTCAAAAAAATGTAAGTGCTCTAACTTCCTTTAACAATGATTAGTGATCGCCACAGCAGTAGTACCAAAGGAAATTGATGCCAAATGCAAGGAAAGATTTTGGTTATACAGGTTTTACCCACTAATCAGTGAATTTTTTTTTTTATTAAGCACATTCCCCATAATTATATATATATATATATATATATATATATATATATATATATATATATATATGCAATGAGAATAACCAATGAGAGTTTTATAGAAATTATAGTGATATAGAAACAAACAGACATATAACTGTAATGGGAATTTGGTGGTGAGCCACCAGATCCAGTCTGTATCCAGATCAGAGGGTAACTGCAGTCGCCCTGATCCAGTACGTATCCAAACATGATGGTGGATCATCACCTAGAAAGGACCTCTACTGCCCTGAAAGACAGCGGAGACCAGGACAACTAGAGCCCCAGATACAGATCCCCTGTAAAGACCTTGTCTCAGAGGACCACCCGGACAAGACCACAGGAAACAGATGATTCTTCTGCACAATCTGACTTTGCTGCAGCGTGGAATTGAACTACTGGTTTCGTCTGGTCAGAGGAGAACTGGACCCCCAACTGGTTTCTCCCAAGGTTTTTTTCTCCATTCTGTCACCGATGGAGTTTCGGTTCCTTGCCGCTGTCGCCTCTGGCTTGCTTAGTTGGGGTGTAAGGGAAACAGGTCAATTTAGCTCAAAGGGAATCATTTAAGATTTTAAAGGGAATTTGAACAGAATCACTGTTTCACGGCTGGTCACGGAGACGTGCCTGCGGTTCAGTGAACGAGCCGTTTAACATCAAATCTGCGCTGGATACTAATATCCAAACTATAGTGAAAACACTATCAATTAGCACAGTAACAAGATTGGCAGTTTAAGACATTAACTTGTAAGCACAAAACACAAGATACTTCTCTTTTCAATATGAATAAGGCTTTATTAGATAAATCTAAGACATATAAACTAATCTAACACATAAACACACGCACACACACATTCACACAAGTTGCAGGAAGGTCGAAAGTTAGGGAAAGATGAGTTTAAGAGAATGGAAATATGGAATCCCAAGTTTACAGCAATACGTTAAATTGCATAAACATGAACAACCATCAATCACGTAATTAGCGCTCGCATTGAGTTCCTCAATGAGGTTAAAATTATATTAGATACACCAGTAAAGGTCACAGTCTGGAGGTAAAGTTACTTGCATCTCCTGTGAAGAAGGAGCCTCGGTGAAGGGCTATCCCGAGGTCGTTGATTGGCTGGAAGTTCAGTCTCTGAAGTGACGTCTTGGGAAGCCCGTGGTTGTTGGGCGTTGGCTGAAAGTGCAGAGTCGTGTTCGCTGGTTGAAGTTGAATGGACGTTACAAAACTTAACTCAGAACACGAAACTCTTAAACGGAAAAGAAAAGAAATAAAGTTTGACGAGACTAGGTTGTGTTCCTTCTCATCGTGGCATAGTAGCAGCAGGCAGGCACGCTGGAACCCCGCTCAAAGAACAATGGTGACTAACCGCATGGCTAGATGCTACAAGCTAAAGCTAGGTAGCAAAGCTACAAGCTAAAAGCTAAGAGCAGGCATGACTGATAGCACGAGCAAGGCTGGAACTAAAAGCAAGGCATGACTGATAGCACAAGCAATGCTAGAACTAAAAACAAAATTTCATGGGGTCCAAAGTATTTAAACTTCCTTGTTGGCCACCCCTCAAATGTTGCCTTGACCAATCAGATATGGTCTTGGGTCTGGGGTATCATAAATAATTTGTTTATCTTACCAAGCATGTGGTTCTTGCCTCACAGGGTCTAATTTTGGACATGATTCCTATAACATGATTATGATATATTTTACAAATAAATGATTGTCAGGACAACATCAAGCAAGAAAATTCGATTATATCAATACTAGACATGACTATGTATCCTATAGTTATAAAAAGACATACACAATAAGTGATTATACATGATAGTCAAATGTGTGGGTTACACATAAATAAATATGGATTTAAGCAATGGAATGATTCATTTATAAGTCCTTTTTGAGTTCATTCTGGTCCATATATAATGTAAAAAAAGCAGTTTCTTTGCCATTCTCTGGCAAAGGGACTTTTCTGTGAAGACAAAGGTTTAAAGCCCTTCCCCCTTAGGAATTTCAGTCTGGTTCTTCTGGGTGGGGGGAAGTCAATGCAAGTATTTAACTTGATCTCCTGGGTTTACATGTGATGTCCAGCGTTGCATTTCAATCACAAACAATAAATTTGACAATCTCTTCTTCGAATTAAAATTGTCAATAATTGTTCTATTGGTGTTAATGTTGAAAGCTGTTGTGTGAACAAGTTGGTTGGTTGGTTATCTTGCTTGGTTCTTGTGGCACTAGAACTGATTTATGACTTCCTGAGGAATTCGGCTCTCGTTTCAATGCACACAGCTCTGATAGACTCTTTGATTTGTCTGGTTTGACTCATTTCTGCTACAGGGGTAACTTCATCTACAGCGATATCATTGACTTGATTGCAAATAAATGGACAGACAATATTTAAACTCAACAGAGATGACATAACTGAATTTAATGATGAACTGCCTTTAACTGTCATTTTGCATTATTGACACACTGTTTTCCTAATCAATGTTGTTCAGTTGCTTTGACGCAATGCATTTTGTTTAAAGCGCTATATAAATAAAGGTGACTTGACTTGGTGAGAAGGTGCTTAATTATTGTGAAATTAAAGTTAATTGTCTTAATAATAGGCTACATTTTCTTTCTGGATTACGTAATGTCTTGTTAGTTTGCAAGTGAATACTCCTCCAATACAGGACATTCCTGGATTATTTGTTTACCTCATTATTTGACTTCACATTGTGACAGTCACATTTGATTTAAGTCATGTTCTGTTATTTAACTTTCAATAAGACAAAATGCTTCTTGACTGCCTCCGATCTCAGCTTTCATATAGGTCTCACAGTTTCAGGACTATTTAAAGAATTTCAAGATGTGTTCAATGGTTCACAAAGACTTAAGACTTGTCTCAACATCTTAACTTATCATAACATATAATTGCTGAAGGTTTACTGTCATATATCCAGTGTCTTCTGACAGTTTTAGCTTTAACATTTGAAAAGCTGCCCCATGGTTGATCTGTTCAGTGTGGGTGGACAAGAGGTTCATAGACATAGAGTCCTAATGTTTTACTGAAGAACTGTTGCTTGTGCTGAAAAGCCACTCTAATATTCCTGTATTTCAGGACAAGAATAGCAGAAGCAATGATGCCAGTGTCTTTTTAGTAGGCTTTTTCCACTATAGATTAAAAAAAGGGAAAGGAATCATCTTATACTTTAAGCATTTTTCCCTGCATTGATAGATCTGTTTAACTTAAAAGATTATTGCATCTGTCTTATTGCCAAAATGTTCTGAGAAACAGTTTAGGATGTTCAGTGAAATCATGGAACACTGAACTGTTCAAATTGGCTTGAAACCAGCTAAACCTCGGTTGTTAATGCTGTATGAGCTTCCTGTCACAATATGTTACTCATGTATGAGGCAATTCCAGTCAACTTTAATTACGGTGTTAGCATATATACATAAAAACGAATGGCCTACACTCCAAGAAAAAGTGAAAGTGAAAGTGATGCCTATAATTTTGATTTCATTTTATTGCTTTTCTGTGCTTTTAGTCAGTAGCATTAAGTCACTACCATTATTAAAGAAGACCTTGATGCCCCTTGTCCCGCCGGAGCTTTGCAAACATTCCACAGTCTGGGTCTCTTCATGCATTTATCCCAAGTCAAGCCCTTAGTTCAACTACCTAATCAAATTCTTGAGGTATTTTTTTTTGACACCTCACATTGAACTAAAAGACCTAAGACACAGCGGCTGCCTTTGCTTCAATTAACCTTTTATCAGCAGAGCTATTAAAAATTCACCAAGTTACTGTTAAAATGCCATTTTTATTTGAAAAAAATTTGCGCTGGCTTATTTGACACACGCAACAACAGATTCAATCAAAACTTAATAAAAGGTTTTATATTCAGTGGATGTTGAAAAGCAAGGGGCGTTCTTGCTGCTTTACATGAGAATGAACACATCCCGCTGACAGACTTCATGATGTAAATAAACGTACACGCTTATCACTGTAATGTCCCGCTGCCAAAAATCCTGAAGGCTTTTGAGTGTTTCATGTTTCATAAAAATGTCTTCTTTATACTCATAGTGATGAAAAAAGAAATGTTTATAGAATAGAAAGATTGGTCTAGATTAGCCGTCTTTTCTTTTCTGTCTTTATTCTTTCTCATGCGCCCATAGATTACTTATGTTTTATGCTTTGTGAACTAGTTTCCCCTTTCAGTAAAAAGCAAAAGCAATTTGTTTTCATCATCTTGCCTTCACCTGATGATGTTTCTCCATTGAGATGCACATAAGCGACAGTTTCCTGCTGCGCCGATCCAGCTGGTGTGCTTCCAGAAATTGAAGGGAGGCAAAAATTTGCCCAATTCTGCTTTTATTTAGAGTCTTATTCTATCCATTATTTAAGGCAGTAGAGAGCCACTTTAGTGTTCAATAGGCACTGATTTTCTGCCAGGTGCTATCAGATTCAAAGAGCTCTTACCCCTCCAGATAAGAGGAGATCTCTCTCTGAACTCTGCTGGGTTACTTATCTACGACCTGGACGCTCTGTTTAGTGTCTACAGTGATCAATTTCAGCTCGGCTCCCATTATCCTGGTTATTGATAAAGAGCTGCCGCTACTGTGAGATTGGAAAAAACGAAAGGTGAAAAGGTCTCATGAGAAATAAGTTTATTTTGTGATTGTACTTGTGCCTTGGTTGAAAAAAATGAAACAATGCTTTCTTCTTTATAGTGGAGCTGCCACAGAGTCTTCCTCATGCAGAGTTTTATTTCACAAAATATGTTTTGATTTTAATCTAAAAACAGCCCCATGGGTCAGACTCTCTCTCTCTCTCTCTCTCTCTCTCTCATCATTTGTTGAGCCGGCCACTACACAATTGTTTCATAACTTCGGAATGTGCTATGAATTCAAAAGGTGAACAGATGAAACTGACTAGCTCTATAGAAGAACACGAGGCAAAACTCATAAAAACTTCTCAAAACCTCTTTTCATCGGGCCTTGGGCCCTTGAATGAGGTCAGAAATATTGGAAAGGAATTGTGAATTGACCAGAAGGTGAAAAGGAGAACAGAACAATCAAGCTCAGTTTGTCAGATCTGACTTCCTGCTGAAAACCCCATGGTTTAAAAATCTCAACTCTTATGTGATTCAACTATTAAATCTCCAAGCGTAGTGATCATAGCGTGATTTATTCATTTTAAGTCATTGTGTCTCTGTAAGGAGATGCAATTCAGTGTCCGAATCGACGTGTTTTGAAGTCTCTATAGTGTTGCTATCAAAACTGGCATCTCTATCAACAGGCTGATTTTCAATCTTTTCATTCTTCGCAGCAAACTGACAGTGAATGATGAAAAGCAGCTTTAGCAGCATAACGACACTGGCATGGATGTTGGCGGCTGCCCAACAGACATTGATTTGCCTTTTAATTCCTCACATATTGATTGACTGGGCAAGAATCTGGCGAACCTCTCATGTTTTGTCCGTGATGGACTTACAGTATTCTTACCTTGCTTTAAGGTGTGTGTAATTCGGTGCGGCTCCTCTCTGAATTACACCTGAAAAATAATTATAATTATAATAAGAATAATAATAATAGTTTGAGAGGTAGACGGTGCCACATCTGAGGCAGACAGGGTGGCCTTGGCACAAGAAACGGAAGTTTTTGTGTGTGTGTGTTTCTATAATGTGGGTTTTGAAGGGTCACTTTGATCTGTGAACACCCCCCGCCCACCAGAACTTCTGTTTCCCACTCTCATATCACAGTATTTTAGGAAAAAAAGGCTGCGAGACATTACAATGGGTTAAAAAAAGAGACTACATGATGTTAGTAGTCAGGGCATTGATGAAAAGCTTACTTCTACACCTGACTTCTATGTCAGCAAGCTTTGAACTGTTGTATGTATGCGTTTTTGTTGTGGCTGCAACTCAGTCTAGACAAAACCAGCAGGTCATTAAAGCTCAATGAACTTTTGGTTAATTCAATTTAAGATATATTGGTCTAAAGAAACTCTTCTTTAGACCACACTACTCCGTGGGGTCTGCCCAAGGGTTAACCAGCATTTAAACTGAAAGGAAATTGATCATTACGGTAGACTTGCCTCTTTGCGTCTCAAGGCTTTTACTTAATGCGATTTCAGCGCCAGCTTAGGCGTGTGGCACGACTACCAACTCGCATCTGCTCACACAGGTTTGAGCTCTGATTTGCTCCTACTCTGTTGGCTTTTGATGGTAACGACAGCATGATTTGATTTAAGTCTTGGGAATTGATGGATTGAGTGATGTGTGTCAGTGCGAGAGAGTATGAGACAATGCGCTGCGGCTGGGACCTCGTCGTGAGCAGAATTCAAACGGCACTGTTAATGTCAAATCCTCCAAACAAAAGACTTGCATTATAGAAATTGATGGGAAAGGACTTTATCAGAGCGTCATGAGAGCTTGAGAGCAAACGCATGAAGGGGAAAAAATTTTTAATATAAATTTTTCTCCACCATTTTTTATTTCCATAGACAGTTGGCTGTTTTTTCCCATCTCATAAACTCAGAATTTGCATGCATTTACCCCTGCTGCTGTAAATCGATTGGCTCATGAGAGAGACTTGACTCACAAATGAATTACCTTGCTTTTGTTCTGCAGTTGTTGTTTGTACCCACTTTTAATGTCCCATTTAATTTAAGTAAAGGATATTACTGTACTCAAATGAAGCTTAAACACATTTTATAAACCCTGTACAGTTGTACTGTATATGAATCCCAGAGAGCGCATTTTAATGCTCCAAAGTCCTTAGACATTTGTTTTGGATGTGTTTTGGCTATGAACAACCAAATGGTGAGTTTATTGGGCGATGTGTGAGAAATGCACCACGTTTAGCTCCAGTTTAAATCTCTCTGATTTGAGGGTTGACCATGTTAACAGCTCTTTAAGCGCTGTTATGTTTTTAGCACTGTTACCCTTGTTTACTCGTTTGACATTTTTGTTTTTGGCAGGCTTATGCAGAGAAAAGTGATTCTCTTTGGTGAACAATAGCTGTTTTGGGTGCTTGTTGAATGCATTGCAAAATCTGAAATGCCTGTGTTGCTGGTGCTGAGCTCAAGAGGGGAAGACAAGAAAACAATCTTGTGAATGAAATCTTTAGCTTGCAGCTTTCCCATAATGACAATCATCTGCACTTCCCGCTGTAGCGTCCCCCCTCTAGTTGCTAACCTTGCAGTTCAATTTGTCCTAATTCCGGGCTTAATTGTAGACAGCTTTGCGGCTAATTAAATGTTCAGAGGACTGATAAATTGGGTGGGTCGAACACAACTACAGTAATTAGTCCAATGTACCGAATGCAAAAACTTCCCAGCATGCACTGCAGAAGAAAAGGAAAGAGCAGGGCTTATGGAATGGCACAGAGATGGCGGATCCATTTTTTAAAAGATATTTTTCAGTTTTGTGTATTATATACATACACTACCCTTCACACATTTGGGGCAGTATTTGTTTTTAAATAAATATTGAAAATCACAGCACAGCACTTCCTCTGTCCGTTTTATATCTGACACATAACACAGCACTCTCTCTCTCTCTCTCACACACACACACACACACACACACTTTAGTGACGGATGTTCCCTGATGTCTATAGTTAACTGTGTGATGAACTCTAATCCTGGTGGCCTCTTATAAAACAGGCAGGAAAGCTGTTAAACAGTGCCTCGGTGTGCTTGTGTGTGCAGGACTCACAGTATAATCCTTATGTTGTACTTAAATTGAAATGAAGTGTTCATCTCTCTATTCACAGTTGAAAGGGTGATTTGTAATCATCCAGACAGTCATTGTCGGCTGCTTAGCAAAGACAATGGAGCAGATTAGCTGGTTTAGCTTTTCAAATAGACGGTGAAATATAAAGGAGGCTTTTCTAAGGAGGCTTTGCTCGTCTGCTGGCTAAGTGCTGTTATCTAAAGATTTACAGTCATTTTCTTCACTTAGTGTGTAATTAAACATCTTGGACACAATCACAGACACTCGGAGAGATGGAAGGCCGCCGTTGAACTTGAAACGTCCGCCTGCTTCTCACTGACAGAGCCATTCTATTCTTTAGATGGATTGGAAATCAATGACTGCTCTACCGCTCTTTAATCAAAGATGGAATTGATTCAATTGTATCATAATCTAATCAGTGGGTTGACATGGTGGATATCATACATGCTGCCTGTTTTTTTTTCTGCCTGGCTTTCGGCTTTATTTTTTGTCACCTTTAATATACTTTAAAGTTAACTTTTAAGAACTATGTTTAAATCCTTTTTTTTAGTGTTAACATTTCTTTTGCTTAATTCAATTCCTTGGCAATTTGGTTAGTTTTTGTTTAGTTTAGTTTTGTTAAGAAGCAGCCCTTCCTCTCAGTTGTTAGATGTAATTGGTTAAAATTTTGGTAACATTTTACTATGTTTCGCAAAGTGTCTCAACGTGTTTTGTGATATATATATATTCATATGAACAACCCATGTTACAGATTGCAAGTTACAAGTTGCATTTTTGGTAACATGGAGAGATAGTTGGAGATGCCTTATATTTATGAAACTATTTCATTTCATTTTGTTTTGTTATGTTTTGTTATCTGTGTGTGTGTGTGTGTGTGTGTGTGTGTAAATATGCATGAATAGGTAAGCTCACGCAGATCAGAAGGTCATGGGTGAAAACAACAAAAGCAGATCTGATATTTTTTCCTATACCTTTCAACAACCGCCTGAGGCTGTACCATCTGCACTCCATTTCTTATCTAAAAAAGGCAGTGGGAAGGAGACGTTCTACCAAGGTTAAAATAATGTTGTTTAATGATCCCAGCAGGCATACAGTTGGCTACACATTTCATAACATTGGTCAGCTTCCTTTGAGACCTAAAGGTACATTTTCAAAATCCTGCATGTTTCTCTTGAGATTCACGCTATATATTCTGCCTGCACCTTTCATGTAATTTTTTTCCCTATGTAATATCCCAGGCCACCTTTTGAACAAGTGTTTTGCCTTGAGTAATACAACAATAACTGCTACAGATCTGTCACCCAACTATGCTGGAGGTTGTGATATCTGTGTGTAACCTATTCTCGCACTCCCCGTGTTTCAGTAACACTTTACAATAAGGTCCCATTTGCTACATTAGTTAATGGACTAACAATGAGAATTGCTTCTAAGCATTCATTAATATCATGTTGATTCCGATTCCAACATTTGCTAATGTATTTTTAAAATCCAAAGTTGTATATATTAATGTTACTTAATGGACCTGAGCTAAAGTGACAGTATTTATTTATTAACTAATGATAATGAAGATTAATAAATACTGTAACAAATGCATTGCCTATTGTTAGATAATGTTAGTTAATGCATCAAATATGGTATTAATGGTATTGGTATTGTATTAATTTAGTAATTTTAGTACTTCAACTTATTTCAGTTAGTTGACAAAGCAACATTTCAGTTTTTTTAGTTTCATCTAATATTTTGAAAGTTTATTCTAAAATTAATTTGATTTAATCTCAATTTCAATTAGCAAAAATACATTTAAATAGATTGATTTTTTTAACAATAACAGCATGATAATATCTCGATAAATGCTAATCTGTGTATATAGTAATATATTTTTCAGTTTTCTATTAATATAAATTATATTTCATGCATTATGTATAAACCTTTAACAATGAACAGTACCATAAAGTAAGCAATAACCTAGATAAAATACTGTTAAAATGTTTTGCTTATTGTAGTTCATGACACACAAATTGAACCTTATTGTAAAGTGTTGCCAAAATCTCAACCGGGCCGACAAAGAAAATTTGATTGGCCAGTTGGGTTGACCAATGGCATGACTTCAGGAAATCTGTTCTGAAACAGTTATTTTTTTCTGTTTCTGTTTGGTGATGCTATAGTGGCACATATGTTACAAACTAGACTATATATGCCTTATATGTATGATTCATACTTTAATAAAGCTGTTTAGGGTGTAAAACACAATTTTTGAGCCTTTGGCTTGGGATCTTGAGCCAGATTTGGTGCGGTTGGAGTTTCTGTTGTCTGTTTCTGTGGTGATGGATGGGTGTGTTGTACATTTGTTTTCTGAGGGCACTGGAGGTCATGCCTCCTGGTGCCTCCTGTTGGCATCAGGCAGATGTTCACCTGAAACACATTAGCCATGGAGCCTGTCACTACCTGCTGATACATTTATCAACTTCCTGCCCAGATTTAATTATCTCCCATAGACAGAGACAGAACAGGGCACCAGGGCATGTGTATGTGTGTGTGGAAAAAAGCGAAGCTGCTTGTCTGTAGTGTGTGGTGATTCGTTGAAAGAAATTCAGACCTGTTTGAAGTCTATAGGAAGTCAGTTTTGATCCTTTTTACATTTTTAATACACCTTCTGGTTCTGGTGTGAACGATGCATTGTTGTGAATGATGGACTCTTGTACTGTCAGCACCCATTCACTGTAGGATTCATTGGCGAGCAATAGACATAATGCTACATTTCTCCAAATCTGTTCTAATGAATAAACAACCTCATCTACATCTGGGATGGATTGAGTCTGTGTAAATTTACAGCAATTTTTCTTTTTTGGGTGAACTCTTTCTTTCTTTCTTTCTATTTTGTTACAGTGTATGTCCATCATAAATTTCTAATGGCCTTTTCTGTTGGCCTATCATAACTGAGCAGCTCTGTTCGCAAAGTATCATAGTAAATCCCATCTTATATTTACATTTTTCTCATTGATTGCTCTATTTCACACAGAAATGTGCCCCATTACAGAAGTAGCGTGAATTGCAAAAACACTTATTTTAGCATTTAATCTCTCTTCAAGTAACACTGTTTTTATTTGTTATGACCTATTTGTTAGCTGTCCTCAGTTTAGTCAAAGACACACTATTTATTCATTGCTTTTACAGGGATTTCTTAAGTAATATAATTGCATTATCCTTATTTCTACAGTTGTCTAATTCTAAGCCTAACAGCTTTGGGCTCCATGATCCACACCCATCTCACGTCAGAGATGTGCGCAGAAGAGGGTCTTTATACAGTTCCACTGTCTAAATAAGCAACAGCAGTGTTGTCAGTCACATGATGGATCTTCCCCAGCAACAGAGTCATCCATCAACTGAATTTATTATAACAGACAAACGGCAGTGCCAGCATTATATACAATCATAAAGAAATCAGACTCTTATAAGCAGCAAGTCGATCTATATTTATATGATGATACAACTTGCAATTCTTACTCTTTTGTAGTAGCATACAGGAAAAGATTAATTACGTTAAAGTATGAAAGGGGCCTGGAAAAAAACTATTTTTAAAATAATTGTAATCTTTTAAATGCTCTGTATAGCAAAATAGTCCAATATGTAACCAAAATGTGTTTGAGAAGAATGCAGTCATCAGCATTCTCAAGGCGAATATAGCAAATGATTATAACATTGCTGCAGTTTCTCATTCATTAAGTTGGCATGATGCTTAATTTATGTTCCTCACAGCATGCACTTCAAAAAAAAAAGAAAAAAAAAAGTGATGAGCTTCATCTAAACATGCCTGTTTCTCTGCCTGCTTGCCCCCTCAAACCCAGAGATCTGGCTTCTCATTTGTTGCCATAAGGTCAAATTATTATTATTATTATCATTATTATTATTATTATTTTATTTCATTTGTATTTTTAAGGATAGCTTCCAAAAGCAGAAACAGCTTCAATGTAAAATAAAATATATAAGTATGAATTTGTTGAAACTATTTTCATTTGCAAAATTGAGCAAAAACACAATATTGACAACATTTTGTCTAAAATGTAATACAGTATTAATTTCTTGTTTATTGTTTATTAACTGTTGTGCAAAATCAGAATCAAATTTGCAACTGTGCAGATATTCGGGAAAAACAGAACTCTTGCTAGTGTGATATTGCTGAACTATATCATATGATATAAAATATAAGACAACAGCCCAAACAGGTGTACTTTTAGCCTTTATATTTTCTATTAGGGGCATATGACTGCATTCATAGGCTACGTCAGGTCATTGACCTGCATTATGTTTGTCAGCAACAGCATGTTCACTGCCCTTCAAAAGTTTGGGAACGTCAGATTTGTAATGTTTTTTAAAGAAGTCAATTCTGTTCATCATGGCTGCATTTATTTGATCAGAAATATAGGGGGGAAAAGTAATATTGTTAAATATTATTGCAATTTATAATAAGGGTTTTCTATGTTAAAATACTTTTTTTGGAACTTGAGATACTTTTTTCAGGATTCTTGATGATTAAAAAGTTAGAAAGAACAGCATTTGTAAAATATAAATCTTTTGTAACAACACAAATATATTAAATCAAGTGATTAAGTTGATTAAAAAGTGATAATAAAGATTTATATTGTTAGAAAAGAGCTCAATTTTAAATAAATGCTTTCAACTTTACTCAAAGAATCCTGAAAAAAAGTATCACAGGTTAAAAAAATAATGGTAATAACAATTAAGCAGTGTCAGAAACAACTTAAACTGTTTCCCACACTGATAATAAATAAATAAAATAGATATTAGAAAAAAAGATATTAGAAAGATGCCTGAAGGATCATGTGACACTGAAGACTATAATGGCTGATGAAAATTCAGTTTTGCATCACAGAAATAAATTATATTTTAAAGTATACTAAAATATAAAAACATTATATTTAACAATATATATATATATATATATATATATATATATATATATATATATATATATATATATATAATCTGTATTTATGGTCAAATAAATAAGTTGTACAGAAGAGACTTCTTTAAAACACACTTTCTTATCTCAAACTTTTGAACAGCAGTGTGATGTCACACATATTTTGTCTTGCATCACCAACTCCTTTTGCTTGAACATGATATATTGTTCTTGTCTGCCTCACAGAGAGAGTTGTTGAGTGTGTGTGTGTGTGTGGAATCAGACATGAGCGGGCACATCCTGTTCCTGAAGACCACCTGCTGGCTTGTTATATATCCTGTCATTATAGAGCTTCTCTTCAATCAGAGGAGATGAAGTGTTTCCTCGGCACTGAACACAATTTTTTTGTCCAAACCACTTCAGCGCAAAACCCGCCCTGCAGTCATATTCATCGGTTGAGGCTAAGATGTGGGATAGGAGTTAGGACTAGTTATAGCATTTTGCAGGAAATCAGCACTGTTGTCAACATGACCAATAAAATGCTTAGAATTAGAAAGAGGGCGGAGTTAGCGTTGAAGTGGTTTGGGAGAAAAATCACACAAACTGAACACAAACTCACCCTTCTCAGTGTCACAGTCATAAGTTCTAGAAGCTAGAACAGACGCAGAACAACACATTTAAATATTTACACGTCTTGCTTATGCCAAACTAATGAGAGTTTCATATCTCCAGTCGAGTTTAGACCCTACTGTCTGGTTGTGAAGGGCTGCAATATGCTAAATGTATTATGCAAATCTGTTTTGGGCATTTTTCAAGGTAATACTCATTGTGAGGTGATGAAAATGTAATTTAATAACGTCATTTTCTAGAAAAATGTTTTGTTTGTGCAATCTCTGCATATCTATAGCAGCTGCTTGGATAATCTTGTTTTTAATTTTTCTATTGTTGTTTATCTGTGCAAATAATTTTTCATTTGTTTAAATAACCGTGTGCAGTGTTTTAATAAAAAAATAGGTGGTTGTTTCTATTGTGAACATGTTGCTTTGTCTGAGAAAAGGTACAACTTCATCATTCAGTATTCTACTTTCTTTCTTTTAATTTTTTTGGACTATGCTTGTTTTTTAGATCACCTTCCAAAAGCCCAAGTTCTTTTTAAAGTTGGAGAAAAATAATCTGCTGCAATTGTTGCTTAAGCACAATCAATCAGATTGCTCCCGTCTCTGGAGCAGGAATAGACTGGGCCAGGTCCAAACATAATTTGGAGCTCATTTGTGTTTGTACACATGTAAGTGTGTTTGCATGTGTGTGTAATGTTTTCACTCTGGGCTGCAGTGGAAGATTACAGGGTGTAATGCGGCATTCTGTAGTGGCTGTTTTAGAAATCCACTCAAAGCTGTGCAACCTCAAGTGGTCAGTGTGATTAAGCTAATACGATTAGCCATAGCTATTTTATCCCAGAGATTAGTGCGCTGGACAGTTGAGCAAGAGGAAACACTTCAGCCCATGCTGATTCAAGAGATTATCGACTCCAATCTGGCTCTTCAGTCTGTCTGAGGCCTCTCAAAAAGAAATAAACCTTTCATTTCAAGGAGAATATGTTTCTGTTTTCAAGCTGTTATCTATTAAACAGATATTAATTAACCTATGGAAATCAGGAGAACATTTGTGGATTACATTTTTATTTATTTATTGTTTTTCATCTATTATTTTGTTTGCTTTTATTTTTAATTTCTCATTTTATTAGATTTTATTGTTTTAAATTAGAATTGTTTGTGTGTTTTGTCTTAATTTTAGTTCTATTTGATTGTATTATTTCAACCTTTAATTATAATAATATTATTTATAAATACAAAATATTTTTGATAGTTCTTTTTGTGTGTTTATTTTTCTTTTTCAAATATATTACTTTTTAAAATGTTACTTTATTAAATTATTAACTTTTAATTATTATTATTCAAGAAAAAATGTCCCTGTGGATATGACTAAAAATATATCAAATGGTTAACTAACAAACTAAAACCCATGACAGGAAATCTGGAGGTCACATGATACCAGCATATTTAGCATTTCACCAAGTTATGCTGCTATAAACTGACACAGTAGTACCTCACTTACCATACAATATACTTGCCTCAAAAAATTGGTTCATTGGCACCATATGCTCAGTATTTATTGAGATTGTAGAGGTCTGGTGCATATAAGCACTGTAAGAATGGCAGAGTGATCTGGCAGTATAGGCCTGCCAAACCTCTCCTGGCCCCAACTGGATTTGGTGTTGCCAAGGCTGATGAAATGGAATGTAATTGAGTGGAATATAATCAGATGGAATAAATGGAATGGATCAGAATGGAATGGCAATGGCTGGGATGCAAAAGGAATGTGCAGCTCACTGCACCCAGATTTTTGACCGGTGTGCTTTACCTGAGCGAAGGTTAATTTGCACAGCTGCTCATTCTAGAGCAGTGGTTTTGATTGGCTGTGATTTCGCTCCCTTGATAACAGGTGGTGGGTGCCAGGGGCACAGATGTGGCTCTAATGTCATCATTTGGCTAACAGCTAAAATGGAGTCTTTGACAAGATTAGTGCACTCGTAAGGATAGATATACGTAGAGTCAAAGAGCTTTATAGTCAAAAGCTGCAGGGTGGATTTTGTCTTTAGTTTTGAAAATAGTTGCATTTACAGTCAATCATATAACTGTTTCAGTCCAGTGGGAGCATTGACTACTGCCGTAACAATGAATTCCTGAACGCCCTAGAGGAAATCTCCTTACAGATGAAATGCTGAAAAACGAACGGATCAATCATTTAATGGAGTCTTGTAGAAATGAAGTATGAGGCTCAGCGGTTGGCTTTAAGGAGGTACATTATTCAAGCTGTAAATTGAAATGGCGACTGGGGCTCGTAGACCAGCTCACCGATGGATCACTCTTGAGGTCAATCATTTGTCATTTCACCTATAAACCCTACAGCTCTCCACATGATTCTCATCCACTGTGTTGAATATGTTATCATTTAAAATAAAAAAAACTTCTTAGAATAAGATGCTCTGAACTGTGTTAACTGAGGCTTAAAACAGTTACAAAATGTTTCTTAAAGGAATAGTCCTAAATCTTATTGAAAATTTGATAACATCTGTAAATAGTATGTGCCTTTAAGAATTCTGCCTTTTTATTTATTTAGTTAGTTAGTTAGTTAGTTATCTGTTTGTTTGTTTGTTTTGTGGTTTTGTTTACTTTTGTCTTGCTTTTTTGTTCTTCATTTAGTGTGTTTTATTCTCAGTTGTTTTGTGGTTTACTTTTTTTTGTTCTTCATTTGTTTAGTTTAGCTTTTTTGTGTGTGTGTGTTTTGTTTTCCTTTCTTTTGTTCTGTTTTGTTCATTTGATTCTGCTTTCATCTACATATACTGCTTTTGCCAAAAATAATGACAATACCAGTTCTCTTTTTCATAAATTGCGTTGTATTACATGGATCCACATGCTCGACTCATCTTGACTTTTCCTTTTGTTCCTCTTTTTGTAAACGAATTAGGTTGGTTTCTTGATCTGAACCTTTTTGTCATTTCCTTCTTTGCTCCTTTTTGGCCTCAGGCAAGCCATTTCTCTGAGGATTTGTTTTGTGATGGGTGGCGTTTCCCAGGGAAGGAGGGGAAATGACTAAGGCTGATAAAAGATAAAAGAGTAATATAAGAGACGAGGCTGATTTTTGTTTCATTAGACATAACATAGCATAACGCAAGTTCATCACAAATGGCTTGCTCTCAGTATCACAGAATGTCAGACTTAAGGCAACTGTGGTGAACAATGCACTCAACTGCATAGAACAGTATAAGTGTTTGCTTTCCAGCATTGCAGCTGTCAAGGGACATTCTTAAACGTGATCAGAAATGAGTCTTTATCAATAAGAGTTGGTGATTTCAGCTGGCTTAAACATCAATGAATGAAGTCACTGGAGTCTATGTGATTCATTACCTGTGAGGTATTGAGTATAGGTGAGATGAAAACCTTCATGTTCATGTTTGCACATACAGCAATATAATTCTGAATAAATATGCAAGGGATACTATGTCAGGATTGTCATTCCCTGTGAGTTTAATTAATTCCTAAGCATTCATCTTAATTGTATATGCATTATGCACTGTTGCAAGTCAGTTTTACAAAAGTATTTCTCCTCTAGAATGTGAATGTATGGAAGCAAGATTGCTGATTCTTTGTCAAGATGAAAATATATATAAATTACCACAAATGATCAACGGTACAGCAAACTGGCAACCTCATACCATGAAAATGGTTGTCAGTATGAACAAGGTTTCAGTGTGAGATGCTTTAACATTTCTTCTTTCTTTGTGTGAGCCGATTTCTAAGAGGTTTTTAGAAAGTAAAAAGCATTTGAGATTATGTTTTCAATTTACTTGGAAATCGACCTGTGTCACCCGCGCTTGTATATATGAATAGAATATTTATCTCATGAATTCTCCAGGATGAATGTCTCAGTTTACTGGGGTTGATGTCAACTGGATTTATCCGCTATCATATCAAACATATACTAGAGCACTTATTTCTCCCCATCCTCTTTATCTCCTCCACTGACATCCCATATCAGGTCACGACTCACACCATGTCCCTTTATCCATCCTCGTTTATAATCTTCTCCCCCTCTTCAAAGACTGTATGATCTGCCACTCTGTTATTATCACTAATATCAAAATATTTAAAGTACTTTAAATCACCTTGAGACCCCTGAGTAAAAATATTATATTTATAAATATATGATAATGATTTATGTCATGTTGTTCCAAACACCTGTAGCTCCGTTTTTTACTGTATTTTTGTGGATGGGGACCATAGACCGCTATTTTGTAGGGAAAAGAGTAGTTTGTATATTCTGATAAATATCTCCTTTTGTGTTTTCTCAATTGGATTTAGTGAGTTTATTCAGTCATTAAGCTCATTCAAGCAAAAAAATTGTGAGTTTATGAATCTTTATGTAAATGTATTATAAATCAGACTACACTGGTTGCACTCTATGTTTGTTTTTTATGTTTGAAGGCACACAGACGTGCAAAAGAAAGACACTCTGCACAAGCTGTAACTGAGCTTGTGAAGTATGTCTGAACGCTTATAAAGCTGTCTGTTATGCTTTTTAAGGGGGCTTTAAAGAAATTTGTTTTTAATAGATAAGCTTTGTGTTTTATTATATCTGAGATGTCTTGAATCAGTTTCCTTTGAAAGGAACAGAGGAAATTAAAGTGATTTGTTAATAGGCTTTGAGCTCTCTTTCACCACTACTGCAAAATAGAAATATATGTCACTAAGGATGGTAGAGACATTGGACTCATTTTCAGGTTGTGTGTTTTGTCTATACATGGCTGTACATCTTAAGAAAGTCGTATTTTTAATGTGTGCCTAAAGATTGACAGTTTATTCACCAAACCAACACTAGTTTTCTGGAGGAGAAGCCTGGAGCTTCTCAAAATCACTTTACACAATAGACACTTACAACATACAAAAGATGTCTAATTGCGCCATTAAATGTTAAAGATATAATGATTTTTTTTAAAAAAGACAAGAAGACATGTTCAGCAGTGCAGAGAAAGCAAAAAAGAATTTCTCAGCTAAAGATTAACAACAACTACAGTCTGTCAAGTAAAAATGTTTTTTTATTCTTATATTCTGCTCATAAACCGATCCAGTGACACTTACATAAAGGAACATACTTAAGCCTATATTTAAAAAGACAGCAATCTGATCTAGAAAAGAACTCATTTGGACATTGAAAGATCAATTTGCACTTATCATCCTCTTCCTTTCGCCCGCTGCTCTGTCTGTTTTTGGAGGATCAGTGGAACAGCCGTTTTTCAGCAGTATCAACTTCTCCGTGTGGTCAAATCTCCTTAGAGCATGGCCTTGTTAGATCCAACATGACATGCCAGATCAGTGTGAGTGGCAGACAGCATTGCCGCGGGCCATCAGGCTCTTCACTCACTCCCACTCACTCACGGCACGAAGACAAGCTTTACTTCTTTTGTATTTTAGAGGAGGAGATTGGTGGGTCGTGTGAGTTTCGCCAGCTAGACTCAATCCTGACAGCATGTAAGGCACAAATACTGAGACACAGACATGAATAAGTCTCTTTTTTTGACTGAAGGCATAAATTGCGACATCATTTACAGCTGACATATAACATTAATCTGAATAAGATGTGAGAATAGAAACTAAAAGAGCCTTGTTGTAATTCTATAGAATAAAGTCTCAGTGACGCTATCTGGAACTCTTCAGGGATCACCGGTTTACACCATGAAGACATCCACCGGCTGTTAATGATCTTTCTTTCTTCTTTCATTTGTCGTGTTTAATCACTTTCGAGAGATGTCAGTGCACTCAATGTCATTTGCAGTGCTCCTTTTAATGGAAGGGTAAGAGCCTCATCTGCCGTCATTGTGAAGTCCTCTGTCTCCATTTTATTAAAGACTTGTCGCCTACAGCGTTCAGACGCACTCAATAATTCGCTTTGATTACCTGAAGGAAATAATACACTATTGCTTATTTTAATGACTTTAAGATCCCTCGTGTGCATCTTGCTGATGGGAACACTTTTAATCATGAAGCTTCGATAAAACCGGCCGAGGTTGTATTTCTTCCCCGGGCTTACTGGAATACTAATGCGCTTCGATGGTGTAACGGCGAGACGAGGTCATCGCTGAAACACCCTGTCACTTCCTGACAGCGCATGAGGAAGAAGATGTCATTTCAGAGGCTTCTCACACACCGCTTAAGTCTCTTAATATACTGGTGAAGAAACTTTTTTTTTTGGCGGTTCGTGGTAAACTCAAGGGCAGTATGCATCTGCGGCCTCAACACAATTGTGGTTTGTAGTTTTCACTTTGAACTGGATGGGTTTAGAGCTGACTTAACCACTAACATATGCACACTTATACAAGGGGAAATTGTTTGAAGAATAATTTTTCTGTTCATTAGTTGTAATTTGAATAAATTGGCAACCCATTATTTTCTTTAAATTTTTATATAAATTGAAACATGTACATGCTTGGCACTTTAGATATGGATTTTATTTTTAGTTATTTTCCGTTTTTAGTTTGATAATTTACTGAATAAATACTAGTGTTCAAAAGTTTGTGGTCAGCAAGATTTCTATTAAAGTAAGAGATTAGTAAGAGATTCATATTATTATTTTTTTATAAAGACATTTGATTTCCATTTCAAATAAATTCAACTCTTTTGAACTTTCTATTCTACTCATTAACTTTCTATTCTATTCGTAATTTTTTTTTTATCAAGTAAATTCAGTCTTAGTAAACATAAGAGAGTTCTTTCAAACATTTTCAACCTCAAACATTTTATATAGTGTATATAAAAATGGAAATCTATAATAGGGTCTATTTTGGACATTATTCATATTGTGTGAGGTTTCTAAAAATACCCCATATGCATGGTCACATTTTTTAAAACTACATTTTGCATCCTGTTTGCCACCTCAATTCAACCTCTAGAATTGAATTTGAGTTTAAAATGCATTCTCTTCAGTTCTGAATGGCGCACATCCCTGACATTCACAGGTGCAGTCGCCCATCTCCAGAGTCCCCCTCTCTCTCTCTCTCTCTCTCTCTGTCATGCCTCCAGCCGTTGCGCCTGCAGTTTCCTCTTTGTGCAGGTGTCAGTCTTCCTGATACACAGAGCTCCCGCTGTCATGGCTCTCGGCAGCTCCTGTTGGCGTGCTGTGGGGTCTGCTGGAATAATAGATAGAGAGGTTTCTAATGTCACAGCAGACTGACGGTTCATCGGAGGAGAGGAGAGGAGAGGGATGCCATTGTGGCTCTGTGCGTCTGACATGCCCCAGAGAGAAATCGAGCTCTGTGTTTTTCAGGAAGCTGAGAAAAGCCTGTACTGATATTAGTCTCTAGACACTGGAAGCTGAACTTATGTGAAAATGTCAACCTGTTTCCTTCAATTTTATAAGTGAGTTCGGTGATATGGCATAAAAGCTCAGTTTGCTTAAATAGAAAGCCTGTTAGTCAAGGACGGAGGGATATTATTATTATTATTTTTGTTACCAGTCTTTTTGTTATCAGTCTTATGTTCTGCAGAAGAAAGTACAGTAAGTCATACAGTTTTTGAATGAAATGAAGGTTAGAAATAGCCTGAATGCACTGTAAGTTGCTTTGGATAAAAGCGTCTGCTAAATGCATACATTTAAATTAAATCAAATTAAAATTCTGTCAGTTTTGGTTTAAATCTACTTTTCCCCTCTTTTTCTTTTTACCTCTGTTTGAAAACCCCAGTTATGGTATGTTTTAAGATAGTGCTGTCTAAGCATTATATCTGCACACTATATAATAGTTTACTTCTCTCATAGCACATTTCTCTATAAAAGTGTTTTGGGTATGGTGTATGGCACATTTCTTTGGTCACTGTGAAGATCAGGAATAATGATCTGATGTGTTGAGAAAATAAAGAGAAAGAAACGTGGAACTTTTGGAAAAGGCGGTTGAACCATGTTTAGTGGCACATTCCTGTACATACCCAAACAATAATTATAACAGCTTTTTCCTAAAAAGGGTGTAAAAATCTATTTTTGCAACAAGCAGAAAGCTTTTCTGACCCACATTCAGAACGCTGCACCCCCCCCCCCCCCTTGTACCAGCCTTTAACCCAGTCTGACCAGAGGCTCTGAATAATTTTAATAAACAGCATTTCTCTTTCTTTATCTTTCAAGTGGGTGTCCATGAATGGCACTGTGTCCACTGAAGGGGTGAAATGCACAGGCAGAAACAATCACTAATATTGAAGACATGTTACTGTTGAGCAGTTAAAATTGGATCAAAATTAGACTGATTTTCTTTTCTTCCATGGAACAAAGGGACAATTATTTATGAAACGTACTAAACATTTTCCCCCACATTATTAAGGTGGACTGCAGCTTTTAGGTTTCTAAAAGAATATTAAACACCGAGTATGAAATTATGTTGCTCTGTGTGTTAACAAATTGTTCTTTGAGTCAGATCTTTTTACTGAATTGGTTGATTGGTCCAAGAATCAATTGATTAATCAAACTGATTCAGTTCTTGAATTCAATTTACTGACTTATTCTGAGAGTAGTGGTTAACAGCTCTCTTCAGAATATGTGGAATATAACAACTTTTAATTTGTCTAAAAAGGTCTGAAAGTCTGTCATGGTATTAATCTAGTAAACTTCCTCTTTTTTGGGGGGCAGATATTTGTTCTTGTTTTAATTATTAAACTTGCATATTATCTATTACATTTACATAATTTTCTATTAAATTTATTCCTTGAATTTCTTTTTGGCATGGTCTTAAACGGGTCTTAAAAAGTCTTAAATAAACATTCAGAAACCTGCAGAAACCATGGCATTATTTAATTTATTCATTCATCCACTGTTATTTTTTGAACATTCCTCACATTTAATGTCAGCACTGTTCCATCTATTATACTACAACACCAAGGCTGAAATTTTCAAGTAGACTTACTGGAAAAGTGTATGTTGAAGACTGGCGTTTGTAAACCGTAGGTGGTGGTGACAGTCCATATGCTTAACGCAGTCAGTCCTCTTACTGAAAATTTTATTTAAGCCTCTGAAAATGTTAATGTTATTTGGTAATGGACAGGCATTGAGCTGAAATAATATATATATCCTTCTTTGTGGTCTCTGCAGGTTTGCCCTATTGGAAAACTAAATTGGATGTGACACAGTTTGAATGCCTCTGGGATAAGAACATGCTAACCAGTGGCTTTATTAATTAGCTGATAATGAACTGCTCGTGCTCTGCTCCACTCAGAGGTGAAGCTGTAGATTCTGTTCTCATCGGTGTGTTAATTACAGGTGCCTGTGGTGCGGACAACCCCTGTCTTTCTCTCTGTCTGCATGTATATTCAGTGCATACTGCATTAATGCTGTCGACAGGGAACACAACATCTGGAGGAAACGTGTGTGGCATCTGAGAGTGCGCAGAGGAGACAGTGAGCATGTGTTGGTTGTCTATCTATCTGTCTGTCTGTCTGTCTGTCTACCTATTTTAGTCTGTTTATTTGTCTATAGATAGTTTGAAAATGTATTTCCAAATAAAAAAATAAAAACTAATCTATTTGCAAATGCATAAATTAGCAAATAAAGAAATACATTTGAAAATAAATATGCATATTATGTTACAGATGAAAGAATCTTTCAAATTTTCTTTGAAGGGAATACAAAGCATAATGGGAATCATACTTAATGAACATGGTTGACATCATAATGACTATATAATCTGAATAATCCGGTCCCTATTCTGACTGGACTGCAGTGTATTTGTGGCTGTGTGTACTGTATAGTATGTAATGCTTGTGCTTGTAAGTTTGGTTTTGTGTGAGTGGGGAAGCTGAGTGGGTGGAGACAAAAGCAGTGGCAGAATTACAGCATGGAACATTTTTCACAATTGTAAAAGAAGCTCACTTGAGAATGACACTGTAGAGAACACCGTTTTTCAGTGTAGGCAGTTTATCAGAGCTGTCCTTAAAGTACTCTTTAATACCTCTCCTCAAAGCACTGCCTCTCTCTCTCTTTGTTGCTACTTTTTCTTCCATCTGTCTGATTAGTGTCTGCATATAATCATTTTCACTATAGCTCACAGATCATAGCGTAAAAAGTCACTAAAAGCCAAAACACGATGGGGAAATGGGATGGATAAAGAGATTTTCAAAGGATTTTGCTCTCTAAAGGGGTCATATCATATTTTCCTTGATCTTTTGAGAGAAGACTTCATTGTGCTATGGAACCGTACTGTTTATATAAAAACTCAGAATTTCCTCCACATGCAAAAGTATTCAGTCAAGGCTGTTTACTGAAACTGTGCCGCAAAAATGACACGTTCCATACTGTAGTTTTCCGATGATCTGAAAAAGGTCACAGATGTGATCTGTTCAGCATCATCCATTGCAGAGAGTCTTGTGCCATATAGCATTTTAAAAAGTTCTCAGCTCGCAGAATACAAAAACCATAATTGCTTTAGGTAGAGCTCAAACTAAACCAAGTACATGTAAACAGTTTAGGCTACACATGCGTCTTTTGGGTCGCGTTTTGGTTTGTAGCTTTACCAAACAGTAAACCATATAGATCAATTTAGGTCAGTCAAGTAGTTCTGGATTCAAATGAACCCAAACATAGCATGATACACAGGTCTTGAGGTTATCCTCCTAAAGTGGCATTACATGCTTCTCTGCTAAAGCTGTAAAGCTGGACATCCGATCATGATGATGGAGTGCTTTTCAACATCATTTGAGTTCCAGCATCTTTTAAGTAGAAAGTGGATCTCAGATATGGAGGCTACGGACGATGAGTAAAGGGCCATTGTGCACTGTTTTAGAGCAGGAGCGTGCTTGGACTGGATTCATCACTCAGATTGACAGCTCCATTGTATGGATGAAAACAACTAAGACTGATTTCTTAGAATGTGGTCTTTTGTGTTCCACGGAAGAAGCAAAGTCATACAGGTTTGGATCAACATAAAGGTGATTTTTGAGTATCTCCTAAAGAGATGTTTGCTGGCCAGTCCAGTAATGGAATGTAGCAAGGCATTCATGCATGCTCACCACATTCTTGTCAGCAACACTCATATTTCTGTCTCAACCATCTGGACAAACAGCAGGCCTGGATGCCCTCTGTCAAATTCCTTTGGGAATGAGGAAGGGTGAAGAGCCGGAGCATAAAATTAATTATCCCAGTGAGTTTATTTCCCACAGGCAAGTGGGAAATAGCCTGGACATATCGAGCTCCCCAAAATGTGTGGTTATGACTTCCATCATACTTATTTTACACTGTTTAAAGTGGAGAGAGAAACACAATGCGGCATGTAAAAGAAGTGATGGAAAATAAGCTCACAGAACATGAGTGGAGGTTCCTAAGGTCCTCACAAGATTAGTAAAACCTGAAAACACCTACAGAACTAATAAGCACATGTAATGTCTTGATGAAAATGTAAGGCAAAAAGGTTTGTGCGAAAGTTGTTTATGCTGTAGAAAAATATTAGCTTAATATATGCCTGGCATCTTTTTCAGACCAAAGACTCTTTTTGGGATTGCAAGACCACCTATAATAACTTGTATAGTATAATTTCACATTTTTAAAAAACTTTATGATGCTAACTTACATTGCATTAACAAGTAATGCAGTAGTTCTCAACCAGAGCTTCAGTGCCTGTGCAAATAAAAAAAAATAAAAAAATGAAAATTAGTTGGAAGTAAATGGAAAGTTCCTACCATGACACACAAACTAATTTGTTTGTATGTGATAGTAAGTGTTTTGCTTAGCCTCATGACTGTAAATGAAACCAAATGTGTTTATACACTTGTCGATACACTATACCTGATATCATCCTAGGAGAGATTTCTATCTAATCCTCATTAAATATACACTTAAGGCAGTAGTTATCTTCATCAAATTACAAGGCTGTAAGATCAATAGGCTTATTTCCCTCGATGAAATAAAAATGAGATGATATAGGTTATATGGTCTACAGTAGGAGGCAATTTAATTCCTGAGAAGGATCAGCTTGTTTGTGACTCATGTCTGGTTTTAGCGTTCAGGTTGAGGTGGTGAAATGTGGAGAGACTGACGGACATGCTGATGCCTTCATATGTTGCAGTCTCACATATTTACACACAGAAACACATTTTGTCTCTAGACATATTGATAGTGAACAAGGATGAGGTGAAAGCCAGATGGATAGTCAGAAGAATTGTCAGAAGGGCTATAGCAAGTGGCTTCTAGAACAAGATAATTATTTTTTTCCTTTTTTTGTGTGTGTGACAGGAACCTTATAGGAACCTGTTTCTTGCTTTTATGATGTACAGTATGTATGTTTTATAATGGTGTATAATGGTTTATGGGGATGTGGAATATGAAAAACATTTGACTAGTTAAGGACTAGTGTTTTTCTGTTGCACGTTAAATGAGTTGGAAATTCCATCCGTCCAGTTCTGTTCTTCAGTCCTTACAATTCATTCTCCTTTCTCTTTTTTCCATTTATTTCTGTGGTTTTGACACTTACATATCCCTTCCTTCCCTCTTTTTCTCTATCAATGCTATGAGTTGTCCATATCAGATATCAAAGTAATTTTCTTGTCAAACTCATTCAGCAGCATATTTCAGAGCTGCTGGGTCTGTCTGCCCATTGTAATGACCACAGTGTTTTAGAGAGACTACAGGCATTGTAAATGATTTATACAGAATCATGCTGATAACACTAAAGGGAAAATGATATCCCCTTCATTATCTCAGCCTTCCTTTAGATACAGTTTAGCTCAGAGTCCTCCTTTCTGCTCTTGCTCTTTCCCTGCTAAATTGGCTTCTCTTTGTGTTTTATAGATTAAGGCTTTGACCCCCGCGTTCCGCTTCGTCCACTTTGTGTGTGTTCTGACCAGAGTAAAACAACTAAAGGTTAAATCCCTCACTAAGGACTCCATTAATGTCCATCAGATATCTGTCGGCCATGACTTATGAAGCATTTATGAGCTCTAATTAACTGCTGTAGATTTGTGTGCATATGTGAATATGTGTGTGTGAATCTCAACCTGGCAGTCGATGCTTATCTTCAGCTTAATTAACCCCACATAAGTGCCAGGGTCTTTTCTTCTCTTTAACAATCATCGAATATAAGACACCACAAAATTACCTTAATGAAGGGTTCCATTTCATATTTTTAGTCTGACATGGATACATAGTGCACACCTCCCATGTTACAATAGGTTATTCTGTACCTGCTGTGCTTGCATGTGTTTAATGATAACGCTTGTCATTATAGTCTCAATCTAAGATAATTTTTTTGGAATTCTCCATTGTAATGATTAAACAGTTCATTTAAAAACACAGGGTGGTACTAAATGTTATGTTTGCTGTTTGTCGAATGAGATTTTTATTTTTTAAGACTTGCCTAATTAATTCATTATAATTATATAATAAGTCATCACTGGCAGAGAATGAATTTGCATTTTCAATAAGCCCGTCTACTGTTTTTGTTAAGACCAAATTGAAAATGGACCCATTTGTAGCAAAAAAGCATTTGTAAATGTGAACTAGTGGATCGATAAGAAGCTAATGCTAAAGCATTTTTTAAAAATCTAATAATTTTACAGTCATTTTACAGTTTAATGTTAGTATAGACATTGCCCTACCCCATTCGTATGGTGTTCATTTTATTTGTGCAGGTCTTAAAAAAGGTCTTAAATTTGCCCTGAATGGAACACAGTTGGGGAGAAACGGATATGAAACCATTTCATCAGCAGCTTGTAAGAGAATCACAATGTTGGATTTTACTGAAATTATTTGAATGCTGTAGAAATAAACAGAGTAGATAGTATATACCTAATGGCAGGGGTGCCCAACCCTGCTCCTGGCGATCGACTGTCCTGCAAAGTTTGGCTCCAACCCTAAACAAACACACCTGCCTTTAATTTTTAAGTGAGCCTTAATTAGCTGTTTCAGGTGTGTTTGATTAGGATTGGAGCTAAACTTTGCAGGACAGTTAATCGCCAGGAGCAGGGTTGGGCACCCCTGCCCTATGGGGTCAGGAAGAATTTTTAATTTTTATTTTTTTTATAATTCAAATCAAAATGCCAAGTCTTATTCATCAAAAGTATCCTGAAAAATAGTTCTCCCTTTGCTTTCAGTGATGATCTGTTTTCTCTTTGCCTCCTAATAGAATAATTAAAAACTAGTTGAAAACTAGGCTAGGTAGTGCCACCCTCTTCCACACAGTGTACATAGAGGACAATAAACCATGCTGTTCAAACCCACAGTCCATTTCAGCACAAAAAGCCTACCATCTTAATGTAATAGGATAGGATGAGATTACTTTCTAATTGAGGTGTGATATCAGGGGATATCTTTCCACAGAATATGCTCTTATTTCTCCCACTCAGGCTTAAACCTATGTGTGTGCGTTCATAGTCTTACATGTCTCTGAGTCTTTTTTTTTTATTTTATCAAGAGGCTTATCCAGGATTTCCTGGAAAACAGAGTCTTAAGTAAGGAAACATTAATGACAGCTAGAGTGCAGTGGGTACCGTGTATACACCAGATTAGGGGTGATTGCTTTTGGTTTGGTGGATGCGATTATCACAGTGTTAAGGTTTAATCCCCCAAAGATGGCTATCTGGAGATCGAGATTAAACCTACCAAAGGATACAGAGGGTGTGCAGTGACAGAAGAGCTATTACACATGCTAACTTTTTATGCAGATTGCATGGATAATGGGTAATATGCCAATGTGCTTTACCAAGGCATAATTTGTAAAGTGCAAGTAACATCTTAACTGGGTTTAATGGGAGTGAAATAATTTTGCACCACTTGTTTGCACTGTCAACTTAATTATTTATTTACCATTATTTTTTATTTATTAAATTGATGTGGAGGATAAACTAAAATAGGTGTTGGATCCAGTTAAGCAATTTTAGAAATATCAGATCCATATCCATCTTAAATGAAGTACTGCTTTTTAGACTTGCAAGATGTGAGCTAGATAAAAGTGATGCTTAACACAGCAGATTGTGCACTGCTGCCATTAAATAATGAATGCATGTAGGCATATGTTGTCCCTGTCATAGCATTTTGTATCTTTACATGTGTCATCCCAGTCAGATACAAGCTTTAATCCTGCTTGTTTTGTTAAATCCGTTCACATCCAGATTTTTTTTTTTACTAGGAACATGTGCGAAACAGCACCTGCTAAAGCTAAGAGTAAGGTGAGCATATATGTGCTCCTTTTGTGTCAACTGGATAAACGATTAAATTAAATTATGGCTCTCGGTTTGGCTGGAAAATTTAAGGAGTTTAAGAACCTTATTGCAATATTGTGATAAATCAGGAAATTTTGGAAGGCCAGATGGATGAGTGTGATTAGGGGACCGTGTAAAGCCCAGCCAAGCATCACTCACCAAGGAACCTTTCCGTCGAGTACCGCCGACACAAAATATTCTTAATCACTCTTTCAAGATTACGGCTGGGCCCCGAGACTACATTTCCACTTTGTCCTGTAGTAAAAGGGTTTTGGGTAAAATTGAGGCTATTGCTTTCTTTAATTTTTTTTTAAATTGGTAACTGAAAGGGACTGATGAAGAAGCCTATGGCTTAGCAGACCAATATGCTCAATATGCTTTGTCATAATAAATAATATATATGATGGTGGTGTTCCACAGGGACATCTCCTGGGTCATCTGGAGTTTACTGGGGAATGTGTGCAGAAAAGAGACCATATTTGAGAATGCTATGAATTATTCCGAATAAATTGTGGTTGATAATAAAAATTTTTTTGATCATCTGCTAATCTAGTATCCTACTCTACTTGTATACTGTATTATAGTAATCTTTACAGTATCATATCGTATCATATCATACCTTTGTAGCTTATTTACCCTTTAAGGTTCCCTGAAATGCTTTGAAACACGCAGCGTTATTCTATGTGTTGACTTCATTTTAACTGAAACAGGAAGACGGGGGAGGGTGGACATATCAAGCTGCCCCACCCATTTTTAAAATAGCCAATAGCGTTCGTTTATACCACAGCTTGGCATGACTGTTCAGAGGCGTTGAGCTCCGTAATGCCGCATTTGACAGGGTATGACAGTCACAATCACATTCATATTGGTATAAAATATAGCATTCTATGTACCCCATAGTAATATGTACCCTCAAGGTACATATAATATAATGAACCTTTTAAAGCTAAATTAGGTACACTTTGAGGATACCTTTGCACACCATGTAAATTGTAGGTGGTAACTGAATAAGATGGGGTACCCCCGCTGAAAAACTGATTGAAAAGTGGCAGAACTGTCATGTGAATATGTCCCAAATAATTTCAAAAGGCTAGGCTGATTTCTGATTCATAGCCTGACATAAAAAGGGCAGGGCAGAAGGTTCTGTGATAACCCTTGTGAGAGACTGTTGCTCAGACAGCCCAGCGTGTGAGCAGCACAGAGTCAGCCCCACCATTCATTGCGACTAATTGAATGCATTTGCTCGTGGCTATCAAACAAATGAGAATTTGTGTCAGGCCGCTGTTGACATACTGAATTGTGATAGATGATGTTCAAGCATCTGAGTCACATTTCATTCAGTGCCCTGAAATGAAACTGAAGGGAGGGAAAATCTGTCTGTCACCAAATCTGATTGGCTTGTCCATTTGTCGTGTACAACAGCACTGAATGGCATGTCAGGTGAGATTTTGATATATTTGTATAAAATATTTGGGGATGGGACTTTAGGAACATTTTAATTTTGACTGGAAGGCCCATAAAAGTCTTGCCTTTTGTTGAGTCTTTATCAACTTGTGTTGTGAACAGATCTTTCTCTCTGTCTGATCCAAAGGCATGACAAGGGCAGTAGCCACTCAAGAGGATGCCTATGCAGGTGCCCTTCCTCTCTGAAACCCTCACAACAGCATTTTAAAGGGACAGTTTACCCCTAAATGAATTTCAACAATTTTTTATTCAGCCTCACTATATGTGCAAAACCCTATATGCATATATAATTCTGCATAATATTTGAACGAATGCATGCTTTGAGCAAGTGTGTGTCCTGGTGTCTTCTCTCAGCCCAGTTAAGCAGTCTTACTGATTTAGCAGGAGAGGGTCTCAGAGCAGAGAGCTGCTTCGGCACTATTGTGACAGCTCCACTCACGACTCAGCACCAATTCACCTCTCTTCCTCTCTTCCTCTCTTCCGCTCCACTAATGATCATTGCAGGAGAAGAGGAGTTAGAGAGAGGTGCTATTCTTTTCACTGCCCTTACTAATGAGTGCCTGTCTCAGAGGTGAGCCTAAATATTCCCAGAAGACGCGCACAGATCCTTCAGTAAAGAGCACTATAAGGTATATTTTAAAGACTTAATTGACAACAAAATGGCACTACATAATTTGCAGCCAAATCGGTGATCATTTATAAATATAAAAATGACTTTAAATCAGCCTGTTAGAGATCCTGTCTAAGCTTTGAATTAAAGTCATCTTTAAGAGGTTTTTTTTTTTTTTTTTTTTTTTTTTTTGCTACATTTATGTTTGTGTATAAATATATATGCTTTATGTAAAACGACACCTGCACAACATGTCAATGCCCAGTAAAGGTTTTTTTTTTTCAGTTGCAGCAGTGAAGAAGATCCGTGGTGTCTGCAAGCAGTGCTTTAATGAGCTATTCTTGCATTTTAAATTACCAACTTAAATGTATAGGAGAAAACAGAGAGGACATATACAGTATCTTATAAGTTGGTTTCACTTTTGCAACTCATTATATTTTCTTTAACCTTCCTGCATCTGCAGGGTGGCTAAGATTGTTCGTCATTCCTTGAGCAGCCAATTTAACCATCTTTCTGTCTGGGGGAAGCATGACCTCTGAAGACCTTGAATGCAACTTTGACAGAGGGATGCTGATTACAGTAACTGGAGATGAGTGTTCAGGCTTGAGCGATGTGAAGCGCACACATAAAAATACTCCTTGGTGTGTATTTGTGTGTAATTTAAGAGTCGACTGTTTAGTTTAATTTTAATTTGTTTTTAATCTGCTTTGTTTGGCTTTTTGGGTTTTGTTTTGTTATGTTTATCATGCGCCAGGGAAAAAAATCATACATCAAGACACATAGAGAATTACTAGCTCACTTCTCCTCAACTAACCATATGATTTCAGGTTTTATTCATGTCTGTAGAACAAATGATGTGGCAGAAGTTACACCCTAAAGTTTAATACTTAGTTTATTCAAATTCCTAACTAGTCATTATGATACTTGCCTTAGCAAACACCACCAGTGAGTCTATAAAGAATAGAGTAATTTGAAGTGCGCTCTCAGAGAGAATAGCTGGGAAATGCACAAGGCAGAATGACACTGAGCGAGATGGGATTTCCCCGGCGGCTGTTTCTCTCATTATCAGAGCCTTTGTGTGCCCGGAGCTCTGAGACTACAAACTGTACTCATTAGAGGTGAAGAGAAGGCAAACTGAGCCTGCTGCGTCTGCCCTAAATCTCTGTAATGTCGCCTTGCTGTCATTTTTATAGTGCTGATGGAGGTCTGGAGAGAGAGGACAATGGCCTTTTAAAAGATAACAATAAAAGCCTTCAGATGTATCCCATACTTCAAATGAGAGCCGACACAAATGTGACTGCGTACTTTTTAAAGCCACCTTTTATACTGGCAGAAGGTTAAGTTTCTCACCTTAAGGTTTTATTAAACAAACACCGCTCTGCCTGTTATGAAGTCACTAATAAACTTATTGGGCCCACAAACTAAAGAGAGTACCTAAAGAGACATAGTGGTGAAAAAATACGATTTTTTTCAAATGTTTTGCCTTCTCTCACAAACTTTTGTGTTCCTCTGAAAAACAATCGCAACCCCTCGAAAAGACATTTACGTTCTCTCACAAAACCAGTTGAGTTTAGACAATGGTTTGCCATGGTTCATACAGCTGTGAGAGTGGTTGATATTTTTCCCACCACCATGTTCCTTTAGGGTCTCCATTGCAAACCGATTTCACTACATAAACATAAAAGCAACAAATCCTGGCTGGAAACAAAGCTGTGACAACAAAAATCCTCCTTTCCATATTAAATATTCATAAAAAATATAGCTCTGTTTAAACTTAAAAACTCTCCACCTACAAAAATGGTTGATCTAACATATGCTTCTAGCAGTGTGTGTCATTTTAAATGCCAAATCCTTAAAATTATATGAGCAATATGTTCCATTTTCCTTAAAGGCCACGGTCCTGCTTTAACACTATGCTTCATTTATCTTATGAATACACATTACATTTCAGAGGTTTCAGCTTTTGAACTTTATAGTTTTCTCTCCCTTATGTCAGGCCATCATCTTAAATGATTTTTTATGGCCGAGTAAGGTCAGCATTAAAAGCTGAACTGTTTAATATGGCACTGTATAACAGAGAAGTGAAATTCTTTTGTAGGGTCATTGAAAACCATTATGAAAATTGGATCAATTTTTCAGTTCATTACCTCAGTATCAATTGAACATCCTTGTTGGCTAGTTTGGCCGTTTTTCTTTTCTTTCTTTTTTTTCTTTTTATGGAGGCTGTAGAGATAGGGATAATCATTTTTTTTATTCTCTATAGGTAATAACAGACATTAGTTATGCTGTGTTGTTAAACATATAAAATCATTATATGATTGAGATCAGATTCAGAAAGAGTTTTATTGCTAAGTGTGTTCTCACACACAAGGAATTCGTCTTGGTTTCAGGAGCTTCCGGTACAGAAAGTACAAACAATGTAATTAAGGGAATAAAGTGAAATAAAACACAATTAATAAAGAGATTAGACAATAAAATATCAATAGAAGAAGAAAATACCAATAGACAGAATTGTGAATGTGCATATGTGCATTTATAGATGAAAGGTTTTGTATAAGTTATTTACAGATGTATAGTCATGAGATGTGTGGTGTGTTTTGTTACTGAAACCAATGAGGGGAAAATGACCCATAAAATCCGAATGTCTTTGAATAGGTTTGCACAGATATGGTTTTAATGGCAACAGTATTTGCCTAGTGCTTTTTATTTTGTTGCTGAGTCACTGAACTTTTTCAGAATCCAATTTCATCCAAATGTCAACACAGGTGACAATAGACATAAGTCTATTATACTTTTTATCCACAAGGTTTTCAGATGTTAATCTAAGGCCACAGAACACCAGGAGTATAGTAATGCACACACACATACACACACACACACACTGTAGGTTTCACTCCTTATTGTCAAAATGTCATCATACAGTTGCAGTTGTTCTATACACCTTTATGTTGTATTGTTTTACAGGCTTCTTTTTTGTTTTCTCTCAGTTTCTTTGTTCGAATATAAAATTCTTTATTGAATTCATCTTTCCTCAGCAGTAAGACATACTCTTGTTAAACAGGGCTGTAGAAGATGCTCACACACAGGGCCCTCACGCATGATGCAAGGGAAGCCAACAGTGAACACAGATGTTAATGTTGTCACAAACAAGTGTTAAACTTTCACTTTTTAAACTCTCTCCGACACACATATACATTCAACACAGCTTTCTTAGAATGAATATTAGCATTGCATTGCCATTTAAAGTACAGTATATATATATATATATATATATATATGTATGTATGTATGTATGTATGTATGTATGTATATGTATATATATATATATATATATATATATAGTGCTGCTGGAAAGTTTGTGAACCCTTTACAATTTTCTACATTTCTGCATAAATATGACCCAAAACATTATCCGATTGTTTTTTGCACAAGTCCTGAAAGTAGACTAAGAGAATGCGATCTGACAAATGAGACAAAATATTTTCTTTGTTATATACTGAGAAAAATGATCCATTATTACACATCTGTATGTGAATCTTTGCTTTAGTATCTGGTCTGACCCAATTTTGCAGCAGTAACTGCAGGTAAAGTTTCTTGTAACTGATGATCCTGAGTCCTGTATAACATTTTGTATTAAGTTTTAGCTCATTCCTCAGTACAGACCGACTTCAGCTCTGTGATGTTATTGGTTTCCTCCTGTGAACTGCTTGCTTCAGCTCCGTCCACAACATTTCAATTGAATCAAGGTCCAGACTCTGACTCAGCCACTCCAAAACTTTAACTGTCCTTCTTTAATCATCCTTTGGTAAAATGACTTGTGTGTTTTGGGTCGTCGCCTTGCTGCATGGCCCAGTTTATCTTGAGACTCAGTTCTCGGACAGATTTCCTGACATTTTCCTTTTGAATTTGCTGTTATAATTCAGAATTAATTGTTCCATCAATGATGGAAGTCGTCCTGGTCCAGATGAAGAAAAACAGGCCCAAACCACGATACTACCACCACCATGTTTCACAGATGGGATCAGGTTCTTGTGCTGGAATGCAGTGAGTTATTTTCTCCAAATAGAACACTTCTCATATAAACCAAAAAAAAAAACAAATCAATTTTGGTCTCATCTGTTCACAAAACATTTCTTAAATAGTTTTCTGGCTTGTGATCTTGAATCTCCTCCATTTCTACACAATCTGTCTGACTGTGGATTTGTGGAGTCCAAACTTTTTAGAGATGGTTTTGTAACCTTTTTCCAGCCTGATGAGCAACAGCAACTCTTTCTGAGGTCCTCAGAGATCTCCTTTGTGCATGCCATGATTCACTTCCGCACACATGAGCAGACTTTCATAGATCCCTGTTCTCTAAATAAAACAGGGCAGGCAATGACACCTGATAGTCATGTCACAGTTTGAAAACACTCTAATTTCCTCCTCAAATTAACAGCTAATCATAAAGATTCACATACTTTTGCACCACACAAAAATTGCACCACATTGGGTCATTTTTTTCCTCAATAAATAAATGACCAAAAAATAGCAAGTTGGCCATTAAAATACATGTTCACAACTGGTGCTCACAACTTGATATGCTGGTGCTGTGCTTCTCATTTTTCTCCCACACACACATACACAGATTCAGTCTTTCTCTCACACCCTCTCTCCATCTTGAGTGAAGCTCATTACTGTGGAGATGCAGCTGGGTTAGGGGCCACACACACTCACACAGAGGAACATGTGATGGTGTAAATGCGCTGAAAGGATAATTTGACACCCACTTGGCTATGATAGCCTGTAATTCTCTGACTCTTCCTGAACTCCTCTTCGACGCGCACACATAGAGTGCACTCTCTCGGGTGGAAACTACTGCAGAAATGTGCCAGGTCTTCTCTCCATTTTTTTCCGGATGCAAAAACCCACCTCAGTCATGGATTTACGGCATGTATCAAAGCAATTCACAGCCGCAGCTTAGTCAAAGGTTTAGTGCAGGAAACCTGTGATTTCTGTCTGCTCAATACATTCAGAGCGACAGTGCAATTTGTTTCTCATCGTGATATGGGTGTTTTTCCCCTCAGACAAGCTAGCGGGCAGCATCATTTCTCAAGGACAATAGGCCTGACAAGCCAATGACATAGACACACAGTTTTTCTCTGGAAAATTATTTACCTGCAGAAATGAGTCTTGTATCAAGATGTCACCTCTTTCCTACAAGGTGCTTTGTTTATGCTTCTCTCCTATCGCCGTTTACTTTTATGTCTCCATTTATAGATAAGGTATGATAAATTATCTTGTTGTCTATCGTGAGACATGATGAAATGAAGAAATAACTGAATACTTTCTTTGTCCAGCACACATTGAATGTTGATTTCAGGTAGGAACAACTCTGGTTAGTTTTCAATGCAGCGTGTTCAATATCTGCTTAAACATAGAAAATGTGAATAGATTGTTGTTTGATATGTTCAAACCCTGTGAATTACTGCACCAAAAAAAAAAAAAAAACCTTTCTCATTTTACAGAAAAAATATTGCTGTCTTAATCTCTGTAAATAAAAAATGATTAAGGCAAATATTTAAGACTGGACAATTTAATAAAAAAAAACACTTTTTAATTATGTATTTTTTATTATGGTTTAAAAAATTATTTCCAAATGTGTGAAGAGAATTAAGGAACTACTTTACCCCCCCCCCCCCAAAAATAATGATGTTTACATACAGTTGCAGCCAAAGGTTAACATTATTATTATTACATTACACTATTACATTATTATTATTACATTATTTTACCAAAATAAGAGAAATCATATTAACCCATGTTATTTTTTATTTACCATAATAAGATATTTCACATATAAGATGTTAATATATATATATATATATATATATATATATATATATATATATATATATATATATATATATATATATAATTTCTTATAATGTATGTATTAACATTTGTATTTTATTTTTCTTCTAGTATATCCAAAAGCCACGGGAGCCTATATTTACAATACAGTGTACTTATAAAAGCCTCTTGATTTGATTTGATCGTCTAAAGAAATTCATAAATTATTAGAGTAACTTAAGTATCCAAATACTTTTTGGGGGCAAGTGTACCTCTGTGGTTTTCCTAATTTCCCCTAATGTCTTTCCAGTTCCCTCTGCCTCCTTGCACTTCTCTCAGTTTTTCTCTCTCTGTATGTTTGTGTGTGTGTTTGTGTGTGTGTGTGTGTGTGTGCATGCCACTGTGTGAAAAGACCACAGGCCTGGGAGGAAAAACAGAAGAGACCTCTAATACTAATAAACGAGTGCAACTTTCTCTTTGCCTCTCTCGCACGCCAGAGCTTGCCCTCTGGGATAGCAAAAAAAGGCTGAATAATTGGAAAATATCCCTGCCTCCTATTCCAGAGAGATCCCTCTATTTCTCTCTCTGCATTTCTCTCACTCCATCTTCTGCTTGCACAATGAGATACTGTTCTCATTTTGCCTCTTAAAAGGAACAATTAGCCTGCTTCGGGTGGGTGTGTGTGTTTTCAAGAATGGGCTGAGAGAATATGGCATATTTACATATCGCTCTGTAAATTGTGTATTCAGATGGCTGAATGTTGCAGTGCCAGGGAAGAGGAATAGTTTTCGGAGGCTTATCTGTGCCTCTTTCAATTCGCCTGCATGCACACGACCCCCCAACACATGCTTTGAGCTAATGGCCCTTCTGTTATTGGACATTCAGCAGACCCAGTGCAGTATGTACGACAGGAAGCAGAGTGATGCAAACTTCCTGCCATGCCATAAAACGGCTAAAGAAAAACTTAGCACCTCTCTTCCACAATCCAACCTCTCTTCCTCCTGCCTTCCCCTCTCCACCTATCCCTCCCAAAGCCCTGTGAGGAAAACTCTTAAACATGCATTTGAAGTAAAAGCTTTTTTTGTTATCTTGACAAGAGGGTGCAGGAGGTAATGGAGCAGTGTTGAATCGCTGAATGACAGCCTCACAGTAGGGTCACGGAATGTTTCGCTTTCACCCCTCCACACTGGTCTGGGGAAGCTGTTTTACCTATTTAACTTTTCGTCTTTTACTCAGTTAAACAAAGGCAGGCTTTCGTAAATTTCCTGTCAACACAAATTTCTAGACAAGAAGAAAGCTTGGAGGTCTGCGCTGATTTATAATAGCCCGATGCAAACTAAATATGGCCATCAAAGATGTAGCACATAATTTTTTAACTGTGTCCAATTGATTGGCTGTGCCTCACAGGAAGCTGATATCATTCTCTTGTTCTTTCTATCATTCTATCTATTGTTTTATCCATAGTTCTATCAATCTATCTAATCAATCTATTGTTCATCTATTCATCCTTTTGTCCATCCAATATATATTAACCTGCCCATCAATCCATCGTTCTCTTCTTTCTCATCCATACATTTTTTATTTTATTCATCCATCCATTGTTCTGTTCTTTTTATATCATCCATCAATCCATCCAGTATCCAACCTGCTTATCCATCCATCATTTTCTCAGTTGTTCTGGTCTTTCTGTATTCATCTATTTATTATCCATCCATCCATCCATCCATCCATCCATCCATTCATCTATTCTGTATCTGTCAACCTGCTCATCCATCTGTCAATCCATATTTTCTTCCATCCATCATTCTGTCAGTTGTTCTGTTCTATCTATTATATTCTATAGATCTAGTCATCTATTATCCATCCATCCATCTGTCAGTTTTTTTCTGTTCTGTCCATCCTATTCATGTATTATCCATTCATCTATCCATCTTTTCTATATGTATCAACTTTCTCATCTGTCCATCCTTCTGTCTGACCATCTATCCATCTGTCCTTTATTTTTATCCATCCATCCATCCATCCATCCATCTGTCCTTTTTTGATCCATCCATCCATCCATCTGTCCTCTATTTTGATCCATCCATCCATCCATCCATCTGTCCTTTATTTTGATCCATCCATCCATCCATCTGTCCTTTATTTTGATCCATCCATCCATCCATCCATCCATCTATCCTTTATTTTGATCCATCCATCCATCCATCCATCTGTCCTTTATTTTGATCCATCCATCCATCCATCCATCCATCCATCTATCCTTTATTTTGATCCATCCATCCTTCTTTCTCTTTCGTTGTATCTATTGTTCTCTTTGTCTGTCTATTTAAAATATATTAAATGTTTATTTAAAAACACTCAAAACTTTTGAACAAGGCCATTGTCAAGCAAGCATTCAAAGTTTTGCCCAGAACGTTCTTGCAAACGTATAGCAAAGCCCTGGCAAGCACCCAGGTTTGATGAGATTTGCATGAGCAAGCACTACTCACATTTTCTTCAGAAAATCTAGTTAAATTTATGTAAACTGCACTAAAAATAATGTGCCATGGCATTTTGCTAATTTTTGCTAATTATGGCAACAAATCATGTTCAGCATGCATATGTAATATATAGCTTTTTCTTTATTCAAGCTTGTTTATCTCTTTATGTGTATATAAATGTGTGATGGATTGGGCTTATTCGCATGAATAACGTGCAAACAAATTTTTTGACGTTTATATGAGGCAAGTACTGTCCTACTGTCTTGTTTTATTTGCTTAAATGTTTTATTTCATACAAACATGTTTGGTGTTGGGAGATTTTACACTTTTGTGTCACATGTCACTTCAGTGAACACACTTTAGAGTGGTGTGATCCACTTAAATAGCGATTTGTTGTTGGCACGCAGAAAACTGTACAAATAAATATTACTGTGGTGATATCAGTGCTAAAATGAGTATTTATTCCACACATCTCTACATACAGCACATATATACTGTACATGCATTTGTCACAGTGGAGAGGATTACAAGGAATGACAGGGGAGTTATCAAAACCTCATCCCCTGAGTCAGAGACACAGATGGCTGTTAAAGTTGGTACAGTAATAATATGCTGGCAGAGGTCCATGAGTTAGAGTGTGACTGTCAGAGCAGCAGGGATCAGAATAAGAAGAATGAGTGGCATTTAAACCATAATGGCAGATTTTAAAGGGTAGTTTGGGATTTAAATGGCATGGGGATGAGTCTTTTTTTGTGTGTGGATAATATGGTTTTACAACCTTTAATTGTCTTCAATGTGATGTTTTTGTCTGGGCTGTAGAGACTTCAGCTGCACTGTCAGTTTGTTTGATAGGTGTCTGGAAGATTCAGAGCTGAGGGACCGCAGTAGAGTGACTGATTCTTGAGGATTTTTATTTAGCTGCAACTGCTTGAGTAGTTCTCTCTCTGTCTCTCTCTCTCTCTCTAGAGGATGGACATTTAGTCAGATTACTCTCTCTCAGTTATATTTCATTTTAACAGTATTTTCTGATCAGCACTCCAGTTCTTTTAGTTGCTTCTGTTTTAGTAGAATTTGTACACAAGTCCACATTTAAAAAAAAGACTTATTCTAAGGACATCTGAGATGTAGATGATTTTTATTCACTGGAACAGATTTGGAGAAACTTTGCATTAAATCACTAGCTCACTAATGGATCCTCTGCAGTGAATAGGTGCCGTCAGAATAAGAGTCCAAACAGTTGATTAAAACTTGATCCACAAGTAATCCACAAGACTCCAGTCAATCAAACAATATCTTGTGAAGCAATGAGCTGTGTGATCGTAAAAGAAACAAATCCATCATTAAGCCATTTTAACTTAGCTATAATACATAGTTCCTCCTGTGAAAAAGTCCATCCCCTGTTGTTCTCTCACATCAAAATCCACCAACATTTTTAAACAGAACTTGATCTGTGCATATTTCACTTCTAAATCAGATAAAGTGACTTTTTCAGTGGAGAAAGCAGTTAGGGCTTAATGGCTTAACAGTTTGAAATTTAAAACATCTTGATGGATTTGTTTATTACAAATATGAAGCTTTTTTTGGCTTCACAATATGTTAACTGGTGGACAGTTGTTTGCTAGTAAGCAAATGGCCTTGGATGTTTTTTTTTTTTCAAGTGTAAATGGTTCATCAAATGTAAATACTGTGAATTATGAACTGTACTCAGCTTCCTGTGTCAAATAAATATGAGGAAATGCTAACATCACTGAAGCATTAGTGTTACTTTAAGTGAACAAATAACTTCACTTTCACATACACTTGATACACTCTGGAGTTGGTAAGAATGCATTAGGGCTAAAAATAAACAAGCTTTCCTAAGGCAAGCACATCCACCATTATATATAGACATATGTAGACATAGAGTGTGTGTATATATGTAATTTTATGAGTGTGTTATCAGTGCAGGAAGATAAGCCTGTGTGTTTGCTCAAAAAGGAGAAAAAAACAGTAGCTAACATGGATCTGTATGTGCTATATGCAATACTGCAATATTATACAATATTTTATTGCACAAAATTAGTGTAAATTATTGTAAAATTATGGCTTTTTATACAATAATATATCATATTTGTTTTGTTTGTAAATAGTGATGTCTGTCCACATCCCTATAATGCTGATGAAATCAAATATTGAACCATTAGAAATTGATTAATATCTGAAAATAACAGAGAATGTTTTTTAATAGAGTGTTACTGAATAATTAAAAACTCACAAACGGATAACAAAATCCCTCTAGAAGAAAATCTGTATCTTAATGCTTGACAGTTTACACGGTGGAAAGTTTTGCATTGTACTCTTTTTAATGAGCTTTGAAAGTGGCATGAATTAATTGTTGTGTGTTTTCTATCAAGGTGCATAAAAGGGGTGGGGATGGGGGTGAGCTGAATTAAACACATCAAGTGGATGATATCACTTATGCTAAGCTGAAAGATTGTAGACAGAGAATTTCATACTGTGTTTGTAAAAAGGGTTTCTACATGTCTTAAAAATCTTAATTTGCTCTTCCATAATTTGAGGCCTTAAAGTCCTAGTATTAAATGTTGCATGCATTGCAAAAATAAATAAATAAAATAAAATTCATTATCTTGCTCAGTATTTTTGTTTTCTAATACAAATATAAACAAATATTGAGATGCAAAATGTTTTTTTTTTTTTTTTTTTTTTTGGAAGGTTAAATAAAAAAAATTGAGATAGGACGTTGTTTGTTCAAATTCAAGTTCAAAAAAGCATTGTTCTCCATCTCCAAACAGTTCATCTCCTGTGTCTCTCCTCATTTTGAATAAATAAAGTTAGGCTGTTTTATAGCAGGGGGGCATAAGTTCACCCTAGGGTTTGTCTAAAGGGAAAACCTCTTCATCTTACATAACAAGAGCAATAAAAATTGTATAAAAGAATGAGAAACAACATCTGACTCATTTTAAATGTGTAATTGTAAATTATGTTTTTGAAGGCTTAATTGATTGTACATTTTGCCTAATAACAGTTGCTAATAGCCAAATGGCTGTGTGTTAGAGGCATAGAAAGTCATGCACAGCCTGAGGGCAATACAGGATGCACAAAACGAAAATGTTAAAGGGGAACAAGTGTTTGAGTATGCGGTGACTTGTTTTATGCATTATGATGAAACACATTGATATGCATTGTACCAGATGCCATGGCTGAAAAGGAATTAATTCTGATTTTTAGCTGGATCAGTGTTCTGTTTGAAAACCCATGCGATGCCAAATGAAGATTTAATAGCCCGTGCAATTACTAAGTCTGATTAGCAGCCAGTGAGTTTAGACGCTGTGAATTTTGGGATTGTTTTCACTGATTCATTGGTGCTGATGAGGCCTGAATCAACACAGTGTGATTGGACAGATGGAGGAACCTAAAAGGACAATAGGCCTTATAAACTACAAATAGGCAGCAAGATTTCTTTATACGTCAAATTATTTTCTTTTTTAGTATTTCTGCATGTAAAGAAACTGTTTTGGACTGGCTATGCAGTGATTCAGTGCCTAAAGTGTATTAGATTTTTGTAATGTTGGTGTTCTTTAAATCTAGAAGCATCTGTTTTAATAGAGAAGGTTTAAAAGCATCAACTCAAATGCATTGAATTAGTTCATATTTAAAGCATCAATCAAGTAGCCTAATCAGAGCAATACAATATGCAATTATTTGCATTGTCATAATCCGTGTAATGGGAATGAATGATATGTTGAAGGGCATTTTACAGTGGGTCAAAACATGTCTAATAAGAGTACGTCTGGCTATTTGCATGATTAAATTTATGTAGCTATTGAATTATTTGTCATCATTATGTTGTAATAGTTCTCTATAATATTGAACTGTATATAATTTATATTTAATTTACATTTTTTAATGATATTCTAGAAATAAGGAAAACTATGTAGCGACCCGTTATGACCGTAAGTAGATTTTGAATGTATGAAAAAGGCAAGCTTCGAACTCAACTCTCTTAAACAATTGAAAGCAATATTGAACGTAGCCTACTTTATGGTACCTGTAAAATTAATACTTAATTTAAAAAAAAATATCTTGAGAAATAATAATGTGGATTTTAAGCCTTTAAATAGAAGCGGCCAAAACCCTAATTGGCACCCCATTGAAAGCATCAATCAAGTAATCAGTGCCATACAGTATGGTTTTCATTATTTTGATAACCAGCGCAGATGGCAGTGTAATGGTAGTATGTTGAAGTACATTTAGAGTGTCTATAAGATGTAGTCTTGTAGTACTAAAAGGCAGGCACGTGCACAGGTAGGGCTCAACCTGTGCAGAGCACATGCCCTTTTTGCCCTTACACTCCGAAGTGCCCTTTTTTTGGTGGTGTTTTTAAAAAAAATTTTATCAATGCTATTGGTCACCCTTTACATCTGTCTGTCTGTTTTACAAATATTTAGCAAATGAAAGTTCTTAAAACGAGCTTGTGTAAATCTTATTCGATCCTCAAGCTGTCAGTAAGCTGATAACTCCGCCCCCTCTATATTCATTGAATCAACTGAAGTTCCACATCAGCCGCACAGTAGACAACAGCTGAGCTGAACAAAGTTTTGCGAAGGGTAAATAAATATCTTGTTGTTTGAATAAGTACTACTAAACACTATGTCTATAAAGGCTCATATTTTATTTATTTGATGTCTGACTGACTGACTGAGACATGTGGGGTGTCGCCTGAGAGAGGGGGCTAGCATTTGCCATCTAGTCATAGCCAATACATAACCAACACTTAAATAGCCTGTGCATACAGTAGCATTTCATCTTTTATAAAATGCGATTTTGGCCAAATGCATTTTACCACAGGAAAAACTGAGCGCTCCGTCTATATAGCTACAAAAACTAGTTTGTAACCTGTAGATAAAAATGTAATGTGATGCCGGCAGTGGCAGGCACCGTCGCCGTTTTAATGACGTACAAAAAAAAATTCACATTTGCACACATTCGCTGGTCAAAAACTATATATTGATAAGTAATACAACAACATATAATTTGTTTTTACCATCGGGAAATCATAACAGCTGCGCCCCCCGCTGTTTCGTACTGGAACTTACACAAAGCGACGAGTGATCCTCGTCACCTAGATAACATTTATAAAATATATTTCTAAGAAATTTCTTCTTTGATTTATGATTGCTGATACACTTAATTTATTAACATTTAAGCTAATCATGTTTTAGTATACTCTCCGTTTGTCCTCACATGTATAAAATGTAGTAAAACATGGTAGGCGGATGTTGGATATGTTATAGTTACGGTATGGCTATAGTTTCTTATAATCTGGAATTGAGTTGGACATAATTAAATTATATTTCAAAAAAGTTTGTCAAAAATACTTGACTCATTGCTCACCTTCCCCTCTTCTCAATGTCATTCATAATCATGTAAACCAAATAATACAAATTAGCTTATAAAACCAAACAGAATAGCTAAAAAAGAGAATATATATATTTTTTTTCTTTTCTTTGCAAAGTTCATAAAAAAGTGCATTAAGTTCAATAAAAAAAGATTTTGGTTTCTGTTTGGTGTTATAAGCTAATTTGTATTATTTGTTTAACATGTTTATGTATGAGTCAAGTATTTTTTTTTCGCTATAAATGCAATTTAAAAAAAGAGGGAGTACACAAGAGCTGTTGTAATTAGGTTTAAAGAAGCCCTTAAAACCCTGTTTATCTATATTATCTAATATTATTATTATGGTTGTTATTAATCGTGAATAAATCTAAAGCTTTTGAGACTATTATTTGGTGTTAATGAATTTGTCATGAAGATGTGACCATTTCTTCCTGTTATGCAGGCTTACTAAATAATCTTGATTTAAAAAAAGGGAGGGGGGTGCCCTTTTTCAGTTTCAGCACATGCCCCTCAAAAGGTCTGTGCACGGCCCTGCTAAAAGGAATATCTCATGGAATTAAACCGAACACTAGCACTATATGCGCTGAGGAAGCGGATCGCCAGTAAAGCGGCACTGCGGCAGTACTGTATCAATGCGCCCGGTCCCCGCTCTCGCAGGGATCCTGAAGCACGGACTCGCGGAGAGGAGCAGCTTCGCTTTCTTGCAAGATTTATTTGTTTGTGGAAAAAATATTTTTTGTTTTCCGTTCTAGAGCAGTGCACTTTCCGAATTCCGACGACTCGCTCGGGCGGCTCTCCTCCACTCGACATGCCTTGCATGTGTTGCTTTTGTCCTGCAGGAGAGAAGGCAGGCTTTGTGTTTTGGTGGATCTAGAGCTGAAGGAGGCACTGCCAGGCGCTTCTGCTGCTGCTGCTGTGGGTTGGACCGGCCACGGTGCGTGAGATTTACTGACGGAGAGAGAAAGAGAGAGAGAGAGAGAGAGGGGGACAGAGATAGTCAGAGAGACAAAAAAGACTAATGGAAGACAGCGAGAGTGAAGGGAGGGCTGGCAGGGAGTGTAAATATATTAAAACCATTTAAATATTTGGGGTGTGTGTGTGGCGCGCGCGTGTGTGTGTGTGTGACAGGTGGGCCAGCACAGGGCATCATCAGGTTAAAAGGGATACGTGGTTGGAAATGGCTTTGTAATAATAGCGCACCTGGACCATTGGTCATTACTGTTGGTAAAATGTTTCTGGAATGCATAATTTATTCGAAAAAGTCGGATTGCAATGCTGATATTCAGTGGTTTGTTAGTGGTGGATTTTGAAAGCAGATGAAGGTTGGTGGCTAGTGAAGTTTTAAGTTAGTGGGTGTCTATGATGTCATACTGTAGCTGCTGTAGATCTTCATGTCGTCTTGTGAAGTTCACGTTGATGCTTGATTACGAATACAGTGTATTAACTTCACTAGATAACAGACACAATTATGGCTAGCTGTGATATAATGACTTGTTCATGTCATCAGATGATGTTTAAATTGATGCTCGATTATGATGTCATAATGTAGTTGTGGATTTGGTAAAGCTGATTGATGATGTCGTTGTTACTGTAAATGTTCATGTTGTCTTGTAATGTTGACATTTTTGGCTGATTCTCATCATAATGTAGGTGTTCATGTCATCTAATTATGGTTAAGTTAAAGCTTGTTAATGATGTAAGTGATTTAGTGAAGTTGATGGATGATTTTGAATGTACATGCTGTTTATGTTTGTGTGATTTAATTTGAAGCCGATTATGATATCATAGTGTAGCTATTAAAGATGTTCATGTCATTTGGTGAATTTGAAGATTGATGATCATGATGTCATAATGCAGCTATTGTAGATTTTTGTCATTTAACCTATTTTAATTTCAGTCACAGACTGGAAATGATCCTGCTAAAACTTAAGCAGACTTGACAGTATTATTTATTATTTTGAGCAATGTTGTTGTTTTATTTTGAGATTAATGAAAAATAATGTCTAGCATGAATAATTCCAGAGTGTAATTGCTATTCTGATAAAACTTCTTTGAAAACTCAGAGTGTGGTGAATTTAGCAAGCTTTTATCTATAGTTTGGTGACATTGAGAAATGAACAGAGGAGTAGAGGTTATCATTAGAGTGCAGAATGATTGTGGCTGTTTTTGTTTTAAATATATAGATATATACATACAGAAGATGACTGGAAGTCAGCCATAAATTATCTGTCAGTGTAATCAGCTGAACTCAAATTTGCTGTGAGAAAATGACATTTTATCCCTTGATCCACAGTTCTGTTAAGAAAAATGAATAATTTCCCCCTTCATGTCTCTTGTTATAACAGTCTCAGAATAATGACAGTGTGAAGGAAGAGTAAGCTCCTGAATATGTCAGACCCAGCTCTGTAAATGGCTCACTATGTAATGTATTTTATCCGCAAGATCACATTCGGAATAATTTCCTACAATAGATTTAGTTTTCTTTCAAGAAACTGTAAGATCTGGGAAGAGGAGAATGCGAAAGTGACTGTAGTCATTGTGGAATTAGATCATAAGGATCTAATCTCTTGCAGAGTGTCCAAATGTGTTGTGAAAATTGCTTTATTCATATGCCTGCATGCATGATATATTCCTATGTATAGCTAAGGGTGGGGATTCTGGGAAGGCTCTCTGAGAGAACATTTTAAACGTCTGCTCTCTGTCTCTTTGACTTGTAGGATGGGAAGGTGTCAGACTGCACTTAAACAGAGTGTTGGGTCCATGAGCACAGCCATGCGGAGACCTATTACAGCTCAGTTAGAAGACACTTCAAGTAACCTGCCCGCTTGTTTCCCTTAAATGTGGGCTGAATTTGGAAGTTTTGGAAGTTTCCAGCTCGACAACCCTTAACAGGATTCGGTTTTGGATTTCTGCGCTAGAGGATATATATGCATCTATCCTTCTGGAATCTCATGTGCGTATCGCACTCCGAGCAAAGTCGCATGACATCAGCTGGTTTTGGGGTTTGGATAATTGCACGTCTCTCGCTGGAGTACAGTTATTGAGTTTTTCCATTTCAGGTGTTTGGCTGGGAATCGTTCTCCATCCACCTCTGAGCACAAGGCCGAGAGCCTCCTAACAGAAAGTGTTCGGTGTGCCATCTGGTGAAATGGATGGCCTGCGGAAAAAGCGGAAGTCTCGGTCGGTGCGAGACCGGGAGCACGTGTCTAACGGGATCAGGAATAACCATGTCCGCGGCTCCATGCTTCGATTTTCCTCTGACTCAGAGAGGGAAGACAGCACCAACCCCTCCTCTTCCTCACGACCCAGGCCACCGAGGAGGAAGAGAAAGGAGTCTACCTCTGCTGAGGAGGACATCATTGACGGATTCTCAATATCGGGATTTATGACGCTGGAAGCTCTTGAGGTAAGAGACTAGGGTTGTCTTGTACTGCGGCCTTTGCGTGAATGTGTTTTTAACTGCTGTTTTTTGGAAGTGCTTGTTTGGTTTGGCTGTGAAAAGCTAGTGGCGGCATAATGACTGGTTTATTATTGTCTGTATACTGCTTCTTTCTGGACTCTTAATTGCATGGGTCTGTTTGCACAGTATTGAATTTTCCTCTGAGTGTATTTGGGATTCAAGTAGATGGTGCTTTTTTCAAGTCATTTTCCTGCCAAAGATGTAAATTGTGTCCAAATTTGCTTGCTTGCTTTTGTAGTATAAATTCGTACTTACAATTTCAACATGAAGTGCACTTCATATACCCGGATGATGCACTTATTTTATTGAATAAAAAAAGGAGGGAAAAAAAAACAGAGAAGAATAAAAGGGGGCTCGGACTCCAATGTTGTATGACAAAATAACTATGTAATAACTCTGCCTGAAAAGTAAGAGTCTAATATAAATATGCAGAAATGATCATATGTAGAAATTATGTCATAATGTAGCTGCTGAAGATGTTTATGTCATCTGGTGAAGCTGAAGATAGATGGATGATCATGATGTCATAATGTAACTACTGTAGATATTCAGGTTACAGATTTCCATTATATATTCAAATTTTAAAAAAAAGAAAGATAATTCTGCTGAAAAGCTTAATTAGTTACAAAAAAACTACTTAAAGACACAACTTGAACAAAGCCTCGTCTCGTTTTGAGATGAAAAAAAGAAAAGAAAAATAATACCTGCAGTAGAAAGAATAATTTGAGTTGATCTAAGTTTAAAGTTTAACTGTACTTCTATAGAAATCACTTTTGCATTAGTTTAATTTTAAAGACTGAATTATGAGTAAGTGTATATTACCAACTTGGTTTGTAATTATATATAGAAATTCCTACATAGCTTGAAGTGACATTTCAATCTTCAGATATTTGAAATAAAGGTTGGATGTACAAGCCAAGTTGGCTACTACTAGCATAGGCATCTGGTTCTTTAACTCATTTGTGGCAGCTTTCTTACTGAAATTAAACAAGCTGCTTTGGACTGTTACATATAGTAGGACTCTGTGGAGGTTTATCATTGTTCTGTTTATTAGTAAAACGGCTGTATGAGTTTAAGTCTGTATACAACCTTCAAGTGGAGTTGGAAATACTGTAGTCATTACGTGTTGCTGCATGCACAGAAATTAAAAAGAGAAATCGTTTTAACCTGTTGGAAACTCTGAATTTTGTAATTATACCCGTTTTGATATTGGAAAGGTCAAGTTTTTGCCTGGGGTCCTACTAACAAATAGCTTTTTTTAATAAATATCTGCAGGTATAACTCTGTGGCAGGTGCTGTATTTCAGTATTATTGTTTATTTATTTTTTTATTAATCATATTTTGTGAATAAAAACGAAACTAAATATAAAAATAAAGAAGACTGGGAAAGTATTTTTTTTTTTGCCGTCATTCACTGTTACTTCCATACTGTGTTTCTGACTTTGATGTGTCATATTGTAGGTGTTTCCCAGGAGCACTTAAAGGCAGCATTGGCCTTCACCATTGTTTCACCTGTCAGTCTTGACAGAACATCTGTAGAGTGTCATCCTGACTCTCAGTGCCACTCTTGCTGTTAAAAGCCCAGCAGTGTGACACGTCAAAGCTTTGCACGCTTTACCCTCACATTCCTTACAGATGCTGTTGCATTGTGTTGCATGTTCACTAAACTAATCTGTGAAAGGATCCCCTCAGCAGCTTACACTGTCACGCTAGTGCTGTGAACCGCTGGCACAGTTCTCCAGGGGTGACATCCCATTCACCACTCTTTACTGTTCTGGGATGTGTGACTCATAGTCATCCCCTTCATGTTCTCTAGTTTTGCTCCATTTAGAACCTCACAGAGCAGGAGATCCTAGTCTAGATTCTGCATGTCAAAGATCAGCTCCATTCTCATTCATGCAGCTGAGATGATCATGGGACTTAATGAGCCAGTGGAACTAGTTAGAACAAACATACAGTATTTGGGCCTTTTCTAATGTAATGTTTTTATTTTATTTTTTATAAATGACTATTTTAATGCTGAAATCATAAAAAAGAGTTTTATTACTGTTTGCTGCAGCTTTTGTTTTAGTTGTGTGTTATTTTGTTTTGTGGTGTTGTTTTGTGTTTTTTTATTTTTGGCATAATTTTTTTTTATTGTTTGGAATAAAGAGGAAGATAATGAAACTAGATGGGGAAAGGACAACAGCTGGAAATCACATTTTCTGCATAAACATGTCAGTGCAAACCACTATGCCACAGCTCCATTTTTATTGTATTTTTTTTTTTTTTTTTTACATGAATTTATATCCATTTTGCACTGATTTTTTTGCTGTTGTGATTTTGGCCCATAGGCTAAATGTAGTAGTGTTTATTTGTCCATATGGATCAGTGTTTACATTACATCAGAGCCATCTTACTTTTTTTCCAAACGTACATGTATTCTCTCTTTTTCCAATTTCATTAAAACAGTACATCTCTCTCTCTCTCTTCCACTACCTCAAGATTTCTATTTCATGTCCTTCTTTTACAACAATCCCTTGATAGTTTCAATTTGAGAAGGAATTTGTCCTCAATTTGCCAGGAGGTGCTTGAGGAATTCGTACAGGTATTCCCAAATGACACATTGAAATCAAACTCGTTCCACTCCAGTGGACAGAGGCTCTCATATAGAAGTGAGCCATCAGCAGCGGGTGTTTATTAATGCTGCTTAGTGCTGGAACGACAGGCCTGAGAGGCAGTGTGTTACAGCATTTTGAGAAATTACTAAATCATCAGGCCGGGCCCCCTCGACAAACCTCCTCCCCCTTGGTCCCGGAGTACAAAGTTGCCACGTAATCATTTCAACCTGCTCCCCCTTTCCCGCCCCGCATCCCCAATTCAATATTACTTAATGCCTGCACCACTGGTGCCCTTAAACCACTTTATGTGATCATTGTGTTGTAAAGCTCTGAGCTCATTTGATTGAGAACAGCAGTCACCCTGTGCGCGTTCCCCACTCCATTGATCCACTCACAAGAAAATGGTTAAGTCAATGTAAATAATACTAATGTGCTAGCCTGTGCCTGGCGCAAAGCAAAGCATTTGTTGATCACAATGGCTTTTCTCTTTCAGGTGACAAATAAAATGACTTTTTAGATCTTAATATGAACGAATCAAGTGTTTCTTTTTTGTGTTCGGCGTCATTATGTTCTCTTTTTTTTAGCTGATGATGTATTCTTCTTTTTAAGTTGATGAGTCTAAGTGGCATGTTAATGATTTCAGACTGCGCTTTTATCATTTATAAATATTTACACAGCCTGCAATAACTCAAATGCAGCTCTGTGGGGAAAAAAAACTGTCAGTTTGACATCAGATTAGCATTTCAGAAAAAGACAGAGTAGGACCCATCATGCCAGGCAGTAGATGGTTGAAAGAAGAAATTAGGTCATGTTCCGTTAGAGGGGTTGGCACGGGGCCCAGAGGGGCACATTTTTCGTCTGTAATCGCCTAAAGCTTGATTTATACTTTTGTCCTGGCTACGCTCCCCAAACGGATGATGATTTTATACTTGTCTCGTTCGCGTTGTACTATTCTTTGAAAGGACAGGGGGCGATGAGGAGTAATGAGGAGTAATCTAAGGAGTACGGTACAAGACTTCTCGCATGAAGAATGAGTTGATGAATTAATCATCTTAAAAGTTCAAAAAAATGCTGTGCACACCGCCATCAAATTGAATTTGAGTGCACTCGAAAAAAACTTACGCCAGCACCACGATGACGTCATATTTGCCATGCACACCCTAGCGAACTTGCGCACGCTTCGAGTTGGATTTGTCTCTTTGCTGTTAAAGGGTTAGTTCATCCAAAAATGAAAATTATGTCATTAATAACTCACCCTTATGCTGTTCCAAACATGTAAGACCTCTTTTTATTTTCGGAACACAGTTTAAGATATTTTAGCTTTAGTCCGAGAGCTCTCAGTCCCTCCATTGAAACTGTGTGTACGGTCTACTGTCCATGTCCAGAAAGGTAAGAAAAACATCATCAAAGTAGTCCATGTGACATCAGAGGGTCCGTTGGAATTTTTTGAAGCACCGAAAATACATTTTGGTCCAAAAATAGCAAAAAACGACGACTTTATTCAGCATTGTCTTCTCTTCTGTGTCTGTCGTGAGAGAGAGTTTAAATCAAAGCAGTCTGGATATCCGGTTCGCAAACGAATCATTCAGTTCACCAAATCGAACTGAATTGTTTTAAACGATTCGCATCTCTAATACGAGTTAATCCACAAATGACTTAAGCTGTTTTTTTAATGTGGCTGACACTCCCTCTAAGTTCAAACAAACAAATATCCCGGAGTAATGCATGCACTCAAACAGTACACTGACTGAACTGCTGTGAAGAGAGAACTGAAGATGAACACCGAGCCGAGCCAGATTGGAAAATGAATAAAAACACTTATTTATTTAGTACTGAAAATGCTCTGAATATTTCCATGCATGACAAATATTACTTTAAGCCATCAATTAATTTCCTTCATAAACAGTGCTTCTATCTGTTCATGGCAGTGACAGCTGATATTCATTTAGACCTCATTTGAAACTGTCACAATATGATGTGTGATATGCGTTAATACAGTGCTGTAGGAGCCATGACTGACACATCAAATATGCTCCAAGGCATGCTAAATGCAGCCGATGGATCACACTGTAGTTACTCTTTTACATTCCTTTAGACTCCTACTTAAACCGTGTTCCTTTTGGGTCAAGTTTTGCAACATAAATGTGTAGCAGTACTTTTGCTGTTGTTGCATTGTTAATGCATGATATGGGATTGCAATTGAAGCTACTGAGCAAAAAGAGGGAATCATTTATTTAAGATACAAAACATCCAGAGACCAATTCAGGTTCAGCTAAATGTGGAGTTAAGGCTGTCTCTTGTCTTGTTTATACTGCGTTGCTGATGATCAGTGTATATTTTTTATATGTTATTATCTACCATATTTTGCAATGCAGAATACATTTTCTGTGAATGTAACTGTAAAACTATTTGAACTACAAACCAATGTGGTGTTCATGGTTATGAAACTAAATTTAAATATGATAGATACTGGCTTGCATTTTTAAGTTACAAATGGCTGAACCCACTATTACGTAGGGCTGTCACGATAACAAATTTTGCTGGACGATAAACTGTACAAGAAATTTTTGCGATAAAAAATAATATTGCCGTTTGTGTGGCTTAAAATTTTTTAATTTTGGTATGTTATATTATGTTTATATGCCAGTTAGGGATGTTCATATTGACCGTTTAACCAAAAGTAAACATTTTGACCGATGAAGGTGCCGTTCACATATCACTTCTTTTTTTGTGCTCAAGTTTGTTATTTCAATAATCGGTATGCGCACTCATAATGGAAGAGACGCGGCGCGACACGCTCGTTTTTTTCCAGGCCCGTCCGCACCACATCTAGTTAAAAAACATCTCAGCTTTTCAGAATGACGCAAGCACACCAGACCTGGTGGAAAGAACCAACTCAATCAGCTTCTTTCGGGGGGAAATTCCCCGTTGTTTCTGAAAAATGGGGTGCACCCAAACATTGTAGAGTTTTTTACTTTTCTTTGAAAATAAATCTTGTAGCAGAGTTACAGCAAGGGTTTTTCAGTGGTGAAAATCCATTGCTGAAATTTCCTTATTGTAACAGAGATTGCAGCTGATGGATGCTTAGCAACGACAGACGCCTAAGGAGCGCAGCTGCCCGAGCTCTTTGGAAAGAAGGCGCGCGAGCGTGTGTGTGCATGTGTGTGTGTGCATGTGTGTGTGTGCGTGTGTGTGTGTGTGTGTGTGTGTTAACTCAATGGGTGCGTTGACACACGCAACTACGAGCCTACAGACATATTTAGCTGAGCAAGCCAAATTAAGCGAGCGAAAAGTCGTCCCATTTCGAGAAAATAGGGCAACCAAGTTACTTGCAAAATATGCTATGCGGTATTAAAATAAAGCAGTAGTTCAAGTACAATGCAATATCACTTGAGACGCAAACATCCACAAGCAAATGAAAGGCGCTTCCCAAAGCTGGTCACTCTAGCGAGATGTTATCTCTTTATTCCTGGGACATCTGTGCCATCGGAGAGGGTGTTTTCTACCGCAGGCTGTCCACAGGTGTCCAGACTAACCCCACATCATGATGTAAAATTTTGAAAAAAAAAATTGAAAAAAAAAATTATCAAGCTAATTTTTTTAATCATACGATTGATTTATCGACTATCGTGACAAGCCTGCTATTATGTTAAAAATGAGTTGGCCAGGTGTAGTATCACTTTGTAGTATTAGTGTCATGTTGTAAAATTGTAGCTTTGTGTACTTCAGGTGTATATAAATATTAGCAACCAGCCATATCTCTAACCCTAATGATTATTATTAACTCTCTAACCCTAATGATTAATTATTAACTTTGAAATAAATGATTGGTTGTTGACTTTACTTTTCAATTTACACATTTCCCAAATAGTGCAAATGGATTAATCTCTAATGCTATTTACAATATATAGTGTACATATAATTTGTATGTAGTATACATTTCTAATTCTGAATAAAGTCACCTCCACATGATGTTCATGTGAAAAACTGTAAATTTTTAGGATAGATGAGTTTGTAGACACAGAACTCAATATATTTTCTTAGTCTAATGCACAGGTGTCTACAATTTAATTAATATTAAGCTAACATCAATACATAATCTTTGCCCAGCAGGATTTCAGCTTACAGCTTGATTAAAATAATAATTCAAAATAGCTCATTAATTAGCGGTGTTGTTTGAACGTGTTTTGTCTCATTTTGGCTCCATTATAAAAAAAACATTATCCAATCGCTGACAATACTAGCCATGACCTGACATTTATTCTATCTTTAGAGGCATTTTGAAAGGAAAATTACACTGTGTAAAACAAAGATGAGCTTGGCTGCGACATGTAATTGGTTAAAAGGTGCCACAATACAGGTGTGACTAAGGTTAATTGTTGTAAGAGCTCGAGCGACAGCTGAATATTGATTCGTAACTCCAGACAAACCTATGTAAATCATCATTTTGTGGTCATATCCAGGTGCCATGACACACACACATACACATACTTTAAGTAGCAGCTGTGGTTATAGCCAGGTTGTTGCAGTAGGGCTGTTAACCAAAGTAAATGTTTGCTCTAATGTTTAAATGGTGTGGCAAGAATATCATTAATGACCCTGTGAGGGTGTGCAGAGGGGATAGTGTGCAGTGTGTGTGTGTGTGTGGTGTGTGAGAGAGAGTCAGCATTCCCTCCAAACATCTGTTCACTGATATGCACTGATGCCTTCATAGCTTTTAATTAAAAACGACAAAAACAGTTAAGATGTTAACAGTTTTGAAATTAAATGGTGTGTAAGGGTCCATGTAGACAAGTTAAATATGTATTTGGTCTCTGTATTCATTTAATGTGTGTGAAATTGGATTCAAAACAAAAAAAAATACAAATAAAAAGTTTTCTGTGCAGACATGTTGTAATGGTAAAATTGAATTTGTTTTGTGTATGAAGGACATCTTGTAATTTATTTCCCATGTTCCACAATGGTCTCAGGTGGGCATACACCATTCATGGTTAGTCAGGAGAAATGTTTGATAGGCCACTGTGGATCTCTGCCTGGTTTTTCCTCCTTATCAAGGTTTGACAGTTTTCTTTTCTGTTTCTAGAGGTTTTTTACCCCAGTGACCTTCCTAAATGAAGCGTTGAGAACAAATTTGTCTCACTGACTGCTGTAGTTATTGTTAAAAAACCTGTGCTTCTGAGAAACTCACTCACTCACTGGAGTTTACCCAACATTTTCATTTGACACAGGATCACTGTTATACTGAAGTCAAAGGCTTAAAGGAAGTTTAATTCAAGTTAAACTCATACCATTTGTCGCATATGGTTGAAAACCACGTTTATTTTCTTTAAAGCGAAGCCCTCTGTTTAAGCACCAGTTAGTTTCACCACAGTTTTGAAAAAGTAAACAGTAGAATGGAAGGGAAGAGGGGAAAATTTATGAAATGCTGCCTCAGTCTCAGTAAAAAACAACAACAACAACTCACTTTCAGTCTATGAACGTGTCTCTCGCTTACTGTATGTGTTCTAGCAGTTTGGAGGATATATTGAAGTAAATCAACATGTACTGTTGTGAGTAATTAAGGGAAGCATTTCTCATAGGATAAGGACACGCAGTCTCATGAATTATTAGAGACACAGAGCATCAAAGAAGTACTACTGTATTTACCACATTACAGCCTTTGACATGGACATGTAGTTTTTAAACCTGGAATAAAATAATAAAAATAATCCAGTTTTCCCCTATAATTAAAATGACGAATGTTTACATCGTCTTTTATGATGTGATAAGACAACACAAACACCTCTGTTAAAATCTAAGAAAATGTAGTTAACTGTCTCATGGCCCTTTAACAAAAGCAGAAATCAAGGTTACAGAAAAGCTCAAAATCGTACTAAATGGGGCCTTTTTTGAGGATTTACAATTAGAAAAGTGAAACTTAAAATGCTAAAATGCACGGTAGCTAATTATTCTATTAAAACATGCTACTTGAGCTTTAAAGCGCTAAATCATTGTAGAGTTTTATGGTTGGTTTGTCATGGTGAAATAGTTGTGAAATTGGATATAAATGTACACAGAAAAGGTTAGTAACCATTTACTAAAGAAGATATGCTTCTCGGACTCACACGGCAAATGCTTAGGCAAATACAATTTTTATTCAAATACAACTAGCTTGCCTGAGTAGGTTTATAATAATACATCTAGCATGTCTTTGAGTCCGTATCAGGTGGGAACCCACTCATTCATTATCTCAGCTCTCTCGTGTGGAGGAATAGGGGAAAAAGGAAGGTGTGTGCAAAATCTCAATTGAAAATGGCATCAGTGAGGAGCAACTGCTGAGAACAGCCCTCCGTTTATGTTCTTGTTCTTTTCTTTGGTTGTTGACAGCAGGGTCGTGAGAGGTTGAAGGTCCGCAGGGACCTTGATGAAATTGAAACTTCTAGCCCTCCACCTGCCAACACCTGGCTGCAAGCAATCTCATTACATTTCCAAAGCAGCTTCATGTTGGAGCCGAGCTTCCTCTCACACGTTTCTAACTCTGCTTAACACGCACCCACCAGAAGCAACTTGATCTTTCTTTGTGTTAGACAAAGTCAGGTCGAGACTTGAGACAGGACAAGTGGAGGTGAGCAGAACTCCTTTCTTTCCTCCTAAAGGCTTAAATGTCCAATCTGTGAAACAGGCACTCATGACACAGTTTGATGTGATTGTGATTTTCTTAAGTAAATAATAGAAAGATTTTAATTAAGTAGAATTTAATACTGATATTTATACAGACATTTCAGTGATCAGTTGTTTACTGTACAAAATCATGGTAACGGTTGACATTCCTAAATCATTTCTTATTGACGTACCTAAAGCAAAAATGGATTTTTGTTGTGTTTAGATGTGTCTGATGTAACAGTAAAAATTGGCATTAGCTATTCATTTATAAAGCAATTCTAAAAGTAGGCCTAAGTTTAACAGTGATGCTGAATAAGGACAGAAATGGCACCCTGTTTTGTAGAATAAATGTCCCTCATTATAATTTCCTTTCTTTTGGATTGTATGTTGTTGTTGGCCTGGATAGAGCTGTTTTTTCCCCCTACACACCATATGCAGGGACGCCGTTTGGATTGATTTTATATCCTGAAGCTATTTATCAAGATCTTCCGACCACAGAGTTTGTGTTCCTCAAAGTGCTGTTAAACCATGAATCTCATTTCAGTGTGTGTCAGATTGTCTGAATTCATAAAAGCCTTAAAGTTTTGAAAAATATTGTTCACCTTCCTCTAATAGATATAATAGATATCCCAGAATGTATCATTTTAATGTACCTTACATTGCAGATTTAGGTGTATAGTCCCAGATTGTAGGCCTACTTATTTTCTGTTTGTGTTGGCTGCATTGACTGGGAAAATGCTTGATTGTGATCAAGTAGCTCAGACGTTATATTTGCATTCTTTTGGTTTTGCTGTGCTTACATGGTGCAGGGTGAGTTACATGCTGAAGTTAATACTTACAATTAGGGGTTTGTTCAAATCCATAAACTTAAATTCCTTAAGAAACTAAACCTATAGGTACATTGTTCTCTTTGCTAAGTGTAAACACATTTCAGTCTAAAGTGAATTCAGGTTATGAGAAGAATTTGTGGCCAAGGACTTAAAATACTTCCACCTCCTACTTTCGTAACCAGACTTTAACCTGTAAACGCTAAGTGAACTCACGCACATGCCAAGTAATTGTTTAGATTGAGGCTGTTGGCGCGTGAGGAGAATGTGTTGTTCCATTCCAAGTCTCTTCGGTTTATCCTGAAGTGACTGATTAGGTGTGTGTGGAACAGCTTGCTGGTCAGCGGAAGTGTTTGGGGTCAAGTGTGGGTCCAACCGATGTTTGCAGACACAGGAGGACAAAACAAGGGCATGTATTCACAGACAGGGCTCTGGTAGTTCATGTGCACATTGTACATGGTATTGTAGAAAATGCACATTTATAGTTGACCATTATGGTTCCAAAAGGGGGTTTTCACAGTGATGTCATAGAGGAACCATTTTAGATGCCCTAAGGAACCTTTCAGTGAACAGTTCTTAAAAGAACCATTTTTCTTTCTGATTGTAATAATCTAAATAACCTTTTTCTACTATAAAGACCTTTTTGTGTAAAGGCTTCTTCATGGAATATTCAATGCCAATGAAGAACATTTATTTTTTAGAATGTGTTTAAAATAAAACAGCTTTGATTTGGCTACATCTTCATCTAATTTGGCCTAAATGTAAATTAATTAAATAAGGATAGAATTACTGAGTGCAAGTTTTAAAATCTTTTAATGACTTGGTATTCCCATCAAAAAATGCAAATCTAGTTATAATCTTGGGGAAGGTCTCACTGGAGCTTCTTTCGGATGAAAAAAACCCTTCCTCTAAAAACACTGCTATAAACATGTTAGCTGCCGTTTCTGCATCTGTTTTCTCTGACTCATTCCTGAATTAGAGTTTTGCATTTAGCCTTCTGTTTGTGCCCGACCCTTGCTGTTCGATGCATAACAGCCATTCTGTCTAAATGCCATATTTGTGGCTGCTGAATTATGTATGAGGAGCAGTTTAGAGGCCTAGTGAGTTTGTGCTTGGTGGGGGAGTAATGAGGAAGCCTTGTTTCTAATGGCAGGATTTGGCTTGGCAAGATGTTTATGTGCTAATTGAATCACAGACCTGAGGAACATTTTGGAGTCATTTGAGGGGATGGAAGTAATGTAGTGTTGTGACTAGAGATATGCGGATATGGAGACTGTTCTGCAACGGTTATACAACGCTACATTACTATATGGCAAAAATATCACATCACCATTTTTTTTTCTTTCCAGGAAAATCTCCATTCAAAGACTACATACACTTCACTGTATAAATTATACATCAATTTTTATTAAAGCAACTGTAAGTTCTTCAGTCAAGAGCAGCGAGTGATTTTTCTCTTTGTGTTTTGTTGTTTTATTGACATTAAATGGATAGTTCATCCAAAAATGTTCTGTCATCATTTACTCATTCTCAATTTGTTTTAAACCTGAATGAGTTTCTTTCTTCTGTTGAACATAAAAGTTATTTTGAAGAATGTGTCCCTACTATCCCCTACTATCAGTCAATAGGTGACGTGTTTAGCAGAAGAAAGAAATTAATACAGGTTTGGGACAACATGAGAGTGAGTAAATAATGACAGAATTCAAATTTTGAAATAAACTGTCCCTTTAATGACAAGTGGCAACATGTTTAGTACTATCAGTCTGTTGTCACTTTAAGACATACACGCATATTATAGGCATGCAATTTTCTCTCAACTGTTTACTTTCACTTTAGACATAACCAATTGTTTATATGTAAACCTTGTGTGTTTTTGAGAGTTTAAGCACAATCAGTTGTGAAAGATAACTTAGTCCAGCTATCTGGTGCTGTTTGACAGGCTTTTTATTGTGTGCATGCTTCAGGTGTACTCGCTCAGAAACAGCACACAAATATAATGTTTAACTGGCAAGCCTTTAAAGCACATGCAAATGATTAGGGCTGGGTATCTGAAAACTATTTGAACTTTATTCAAACTAATCGCACTGATTTGTTATGTTGGTTACATGTAGTTCTTTTGTGCAATGGCTCAGGAGATGATTCGCTGCTCATATGTCAATCATATTGTCTCTTATTACAAACGTCCATTACACTTCCACATTCAGTTCTGCACAGAAAAAACCCAAGAAAACATTTTACGGATAAAACATAAAGCTAATAAACACACAGTTACAAAAGTATATGATTTGTATGTGGTTTTTATGAGATCCTGCCTATTTTCATAACTATTCAGGCTGACAATACAATACACGAGAAAGGCTAAGCAGGCGTGGCAATTAACTTGAAATAAAAGGCTACACATAACATATTCTGATATTAGATTGCAGTCGGAAGTTATTACATTATTTGGTTTAAAAGTCAGATTTGAGTAAAAGTGTAACATAAATATTATAATCTGTCTGATGTAGCCTGATGCTACTGTATGCATGAATGGTCACAAAAAATGTTTTTGGTTGTGTAATGTGGACCGAGAAACGCTAAGTATGGCCAAGGGTCGTTTTCATTTTAAAGTGCTGTTTTAAAATGACAAGATTAACCCCTTAGGTATTGAAATTTGGTACAGATTTACAAGACATTTTTTGATACTCGATGGTATCAAGGGAATCCATAATGACAATAGAAATTTTATAATTTCAAATCGAAAATAGACAAATAGAATCCTAATGACAAACCTCACTTATGGTTTGTCCATTTCCAGCTAGATCTACAATGGATCAAATCTATTGCATATTGTACTGGATAAGCAGCTGTTTATTTTGTTGTCCTTATCCTACTAATCAAGCTTTATTCAAATTGCTTGTCATGGTTTTCTTCCATTTTTGACTATTTTTGCACACACCATTGTTTGGGAGTTTGCTCCACTGAAATCTCTTAAGTGATTTTGTTTTTCATACCATGTCACAATGTGCCATGCTTGCCTGCAGGCCTGTGTGTTTATTAGCAGACCCTCTGCTTTGGAGCGCTGGAGCTCATCCCTGACCTTCTGCTGAATCTCATTGGTGTTTTCAGTCCAGAATGATGTAGATCAAATGGCATAATATGCAAACACATTTTTATTTGTATTATTTCTGACATGTAGTGAAACGCAAACACAAACAAATAAATCTTGCAAGAAAGCGAAGCTGCTCCTCTCCGCGAGTCCGTGCTTCAGGATCCCTGCGAGAGCGGGGACCGGGCGCATTGATACAGTACTGCCGCAGTGCCGCTTTACTGGCGATCCGCTTCCTCAGCGCATATAGTGCTAGTGTTCGGTTTAATTCCATGAGATATTCCTTTTAGTACTACAAGACTACATCTTATAGACACTCTAAATGTACTTCAACATACTACCATTACACTGCCATCTGCGCTGGTTATCAAAATAATGAAAACCATACTTTTTTGTATGGCACTGATTACTTGATTGATGCTTTCAATGGGGTGCCAATTAGGGCTTTGGCCGCTTCTATTTAAAGGCTTAAAAACCACATTATTATTTCTCAAGATATTTTTTTTAATTAAGTATTAATTTTTCAGGTACCATAAAGTAGGCTACGTTCAATATTGCTTTCAGTAGTTTAAGAGACAACATGAGTTTGAAGAATTCATTATGAAGAAATGTAGCAGTATTGTAATTTATTAGCAGTTTAATTTATATTAAAATTAAGGGAATCTAAATTTTAATTTAATTTAAAATAAACTTCATGTGTAGATGATGTTAGATTCAATAAAAACAAATCGGCAGGAAGCAATTTACAGTGTCTTTGTCAGATCTGGTGTCCAATTATGACCAGAAAAACCTACTAATGTATTCCAAATTAAAAATTTAAATTGATTTTACTGATTCGTGGGAGACTTTTTTTACATTATGTGCTTTGTATGGCTGCTGAATAAAAGTTAATTCAGTAAGTAAGAGAGCCGTCGAGGAGGCATTTAAAACTACTGTGCCCAGAGTTCAAGAAATGAGGTCTACTGTCATTCAGACACACAAACTCTCCTGCAGACAGCCTTATTTGTTCCATCAGATCTGTTTTTTCCTTTCTGGCTTGAGTTCAGCCCAATTGTAGGAGGAAGAGTTTGCAGTGTGAGGTCAAATGTGTCTAGCTGAGGTTAAGGCCTGCGCTGATCATGAGGAGTTATTTTCGGCTCTCTGTGTTATAGCAATCTACACTGGATTCACAAGCTATTATCTGCCTGATGTGGTTAGATACCATACAATTGTTGCTTTCAGACGAATATATATATATATTTGCTGTACTACAAACATTGGAATTGAGGATTGTTGTCTCGTTGTTGGCTACTAAATTTTAAGTATCTTGGCAATGCTAATAAATAAACAAGTGTATTAATAAACATTTATATTTAGTTTAATGAAACTTTTTGTTTTTCCATTTCAGTTTTCATCCATGAGTCTGTGTCTAATACACTAGGGTTGTGCGTTTCTTTGTGTCCTTGTCAACAACAAAATCATCTGTGATTGACAGTCTCACATTAAATGAATCTGTTTTTATAACTCTCAAGTGTGTCGGCTGAGGCCTGGGAGCATTTACTAAACACACTTAACCAAAATGTTTTCACACAAGGCCGTAATGAAGTTTATTCACATTGTAAAATACACCCGCACCATCTCCAGTTTGACAGTGATGGATTTAGTAGGAGGTGCTAACACACTCACACTTAATGTAGTAAGACACATGGAGGAGGCCTCTAGGGAAGATGAGTAAAAATATAAACAATAGACCAGTCGCCAACTCCATCACATGAGCAGACAAAAATGACTGAATCCAAAAATATGTCCAAATATTATCACAGTATATATATATATATATATATATATATATATATATATATATATATATATATATATATATATATATATATATATATATATATATATAATTTATCCAATGATGGGGTGTAGTCCTCTGTTAAGATGCTTAGGTTACGTTTTTGTTTGTACCATGTAAATGGACTCTCAGTTTGTACAGTTTAATGGAGAATTAAATTACAGTGGGAAAACACATCATCTTTCCAGTGACAGTGCTGCATTCACAATGACATTTTATTCCAGCTTTTTCAATATTTGCACTGGTCATGTGCAAACACACATACATTTTGGTGTCCGTATACTCCGCTCTGAAGATGGCATATTCGCTCTTTTGATGTTTATTTAATAAAGCTCTGACCATCTCCCCGTTTTGATTTATCTGTAGTCAGTAAGGGTTTGTGAGCATGATTCATGATAATGATTATGAATCAGAGCTGCTTGGCATGCTGCCTATCTGAGCAGACACCTGCAAACATTTCCAGCTGGTTTGTATCATTAATCAATATACTTTTATATGACTCGTGAATAGACTCATTAAAGCAGCTGAAATCATCCGAACGTATGCATAATTGCCTTAATTATTCAAACTGCTGTTTGTTCTTTTTGCAGTGTAAAATCACTTTTGGTAAATGTCTAAGAGCTGTTTTGTCGTGTGAAAGCATGTTTTTCTTAGTTGTGTAATTAAGGCCTTTCCATCACTGTAATTGTTGAATGCAGATTCAACCTTGTTGAATTAGTAGTCCTGCTTTCAGTCATCAGTCTAGCTTACACCGTTATGATGTAAGACTGTGAAAGTCTTATCCTTCTATTCATTGAGATCTTTCTTTTGGCGAAGTGCAGATAAGACATCTTTATGGTTCTCTCTTTCTCCCTGTTTGTTTTTGTCATGCTGTGCGTTTAACACGACTTTGGTATGTCATATTGATTTCTGCAGTAGGTTGGATTTTGTTCAGGCTTGCTCTTAAATGAGGTGTTTATTGATTTGAGCTGTGTTAGTATTCTTTTTGTGAGGTTCTTTTCACACCCTTCATTCCCTGTCGGCTTATACTTTCAGAGTAAAAGTTAAATTGTTACTTACTTTAATCTGTTGAGACTTTATAAATATTGTTGAACAGGTTGTTACAGTTATGAATTTTGATTGGATGATCCATGTTTGAAGCATTGTTTGCACATCTCGCATCAATTGATTGAATTCATATGAATTGTTAATTTTTGATGTTAAATGTTGTCTCAAAATATCCATTCTGTACAGATATACTGTTGATATTCATCCTGCACACCTAAATTCACTTTTATTCAGATTCTCATTTATTTTGGCAAAATAGAATAGAGTTTTAATATCGGCCATTTAATGCTTATTTGATAAAGTGAATATTTGACAATACTTATATATTTTTCATATTGTGCAAAATAGTATTGTGATGCATAAATCCACTTGCAGCATTGCAACAATTGATTTTAGTTTTTAGTGTTTTATTTCTCATTTATGTTCACAAAATATCATAGAAATTCAATAATTGCCATTTATCAGAAATTCAATAATTGCCATTTAAAGGCGCAATATGTAATTTTTCTGCTTTAAAAATAGCAGAAATCACTATATCTATGTTATATATATTTTTTAGTTGTGTACTTACATCATCCCGACAGTTTCCACGGACTTTCAAATCCGGAGAAAATTTTAGTTTAATTCGAAGACACGGCACGTTTCTTTATTTCCGTTTTGTCGCCCGTCTATGACGTCATATAAACTTTGACCCCTCTAGTTTATCTAACTTCCTGCGGAACCGCCAAATACAAAGGTGAACAGAAACAAATACGAGACAAGGAGAAAAAGTAGTAGCCTTTATCGAGACTATTATATTTTATATTTATATTGTTTATATTCGTATTTAAACCTCAATCAATAACTTACTTATGGATCATGATTATGCTTTGCCTGCACGTTCTGTGAAGCGCAAACACACGGGTGAAATAAATGACCCGAGATGGTTTTGTGGACCCTTGTACAGGTCTAAAATTATGCTGTTACTGTAATTTTATCACATCTTTATCACATTATCTCGTCGAGTGAGTTTTCACCCTCACAACATCCTCATTACCTTCATAGCACATCTCTTCTTTTGGCTTATTACTGTAATAAAATGCTACTGAAGTGCGTTCAGCATACGTATATGTCACAGCAGAGCTTTCAGAGAGGCGTGATTTGGGGATGGCACTGGTGAGGTGTCAGCAGGCGGAGAGAGAGCCCACAGCTGTGATCAGATGCTTACTGTGGAGATGTCAGCACAAGCTGTTATTAAGTATTGAGCATAAAAGTCTTTACCACAGCGAGAGAAGGATCCGCAGTCGCTGACAAACAGGTTCAGGAGAACCCGAGAGTCACACACAAACCACAGTAACCAAAACCTAAAATCCACTTTGATAGGATTCAAAAGAGAACTGGATTTAGAGCATCAGCTGCGGCTTTGTTATTCATGAAAAATGAACTGTTTTAGAAACCTCAGATGATGGCTGGAAACTAACTCAATGGAGATCAGGTGAAGATATTTATATACGCCAGAATTCAAAGTGCTTATTACAGATGACCAAAATACTGTATGGCCTCAATTTTGTATGAGTTTTGAAAGACCCATAAATCATTCAAGTCAACTTCAGCTTTACAGAGGAATATACCATGTAATCTTTTCGGTCATATAGTAGCCCCAAAAATATTTGGCTACTTAAGCAGAGCGTAAAAATTTATTTAGATACTGTGTTATTAGTTATTAGATAATTTGAATTAATGTTATATTTTAGAAGTTGTTGTATATTTTTTTTTAAAGTTATATACTAATCATTTGACCTACACTGTTTTTATGTTATTTTTAGCAGAAAATAATTCTGATTTGGGATCTATTGCAAAGAAACTCTTTGCAAAGTTGTGAGAAAAGCTGTAGTATATGTTTGCTGATGCCACTTGCTTTGGTATTTTATTTCTAAAATGAATTCATGCATTTTAAGTGTAAATTAGGGCTGCACAATTAATTGAATTTCTAATTGCGTTTACAATTATGGATGTTACAATTATGTAATCGTTCAAAGCGGCAATTAATCGTTTAAAGTCCACTTATGTTATTCTGTGTGCTTTAGATACTTTAGATAGCGTAATAATGATTTAGCACTCTTTTCCTGTAGGGTAATGACTAGCCAAATAACAGTGAAGCATGGTTTGATTTGTATTTAAGACCTTCTTTGGCATGCATGCAGTTCTCAGAGCCGATAGATACACCCACATGGTTTTGTTTGACTGGCGTTTTGAAGGACTGTACATGTGAAGGTTTGCATTTATAATTTAATTGTTGGTGTTTAGAGTGATAACACGAAAACATTTTTCTTTTCTCTGTATTTCTCTGCAACAAATGCAGTCAATCAGGAGTCTATCCCATGACATCTTTATGACACGTGCTAATAGAAATAGTATATCTTCTGCCAGGGATCTCCGCAGGCCTCTTAAAGAGTTGGATTCCCATGCTAAACATGGACAAAGTTTCAAAAATTAAGTTGTACGTTTGAAGGAGTATTTTTGTTCCAAAAATACCTCTTCCGCTTTGTCACAAGTTTCGGAAAGTTTTTTTCGAGTATGGCTCTGTGTGACGTTAGATGGAGCGGAATTTCCTTATATGGGTCCTGAGGGCACTTCTGCTGGAAGAGTGCGCGCTCCCGTGGAGCAGAGCACAGCAGAGACATTCACTGATCAGAGCGAGAGCGAATTGTCACAAAAGAAGTGTGTGTTTGGTTGCCAGGGCAAGATAACCCTGCACAGATTACCAAAAAAAAAAAAACAGCATTAAGGGACCAGTGGATGGAGTTTATTTTTACAGAGCATCAACGGAGTTGTGCAAGTGTTTTTGTTTGTTCCCTGCATTTCGAAGATGCTTGTTTTACAAACAAGGCCCAGTTTGACGACGGATTGCATATTGTTTATTTCTTAAGGATGATGCAGTCCCAACAAAAAAGGGTCACGATCGTGTGTTGGAACCACATGCGGTGAGTAAAACTGCTTCATATATCTCTGTGTTGTTAACTTAGCTATCGGCGCGTAAGCACATCAAGTAAACAACATGCGATGTTGTCATCAAACTGCACTTTCCACATGTACAGCTTAAAAAAAAAAAAAAAAGACGACATAAAGTGGAACCTAGTCATTTTCCAAAACCGCTAAGCAAATATATACAGTTTCAGTACATACCACATAGAGACGTCGTTGCTGATGCTGCTCTTGTTAAATTTCAGCCTCTGGATCTGATTCTGGATCATAAATATACGCTGAATCTGACTGTTAGCCATGGTTTGTTTTGGATGATGTTTTTTCCCTCACGGTAATGTCACAGTTTCCAAACGCTCTCAACGCAAAAGCCTACTTGCGCTCGTGATTCTTTAGCTCGCGTTACGCGTCCAGGCGCTCGTGTTTTCGGTACAGACTATCTTTCTCTTATAAATATAATAAAACTAAAGACTTTTTGGAGTTATGAAGGATGCAGTACTACTCTATAGGTACACAAGATTAACAGGATATTGAGTGAAAACGAGTATTTCACCCCCCCTTTAAATGTGCACCAGCTGAAGTAGTGAATCCGAGAGGCGGCTTGTATGTGAAAGACTGTTCAGTCTCTGGCATCTGTGTTCTGGGAATAGCTTCACTCATCACGCTGGTCTGCAGTAAATGAGAGTGGCACTGTGGTTTGCAGGGCAGATCCTAAAATGGGGATGTCTTTGGGCATGTGATGTGATAAGACAGTTCTCTTTTCTTTGTCTTTCTCATGCTTTGTTTTGCAGATGCTTTTTTTTTTTTTTGCCTTGTTAGTGTGTTTAAATAATCTTTGCACCTGAGTTAATTGCTCCTTCACACCTGAGCTAATGACTATTCCTGTCACTGTGAGGAAATGCTGATCTAGGATCAAGTTTTTGTTTTCCGACAGCAGATTGATTTAGCTCTGCTATGGTATTGGCAGGTTTTGTGAGAGAGGGAGAATATTTACACAATAGATTGGTTTAGTGTTACAGAATGGATTTATATATGTAAAATATGCTGAATGCAGATTACGCTCTTTTTGGTGGCTGAAAACAGGGTGAAATCAGCTTAAATATTTAATAAGCAACTGTGTAGAATTTTGTAAATGAGTATCCAGGTATTTCACATTCATTCTGATAGGATATATGTGATCATATTAGAAATGGTGGATGGATGCTTAAAACGAATCTTTATTTTGTATCTTCCCCCACATTTATCAAATCAAACATGGCATAGATTTGATGTCATGACTTTGTTCGTTTGAACCGATTATTTCATTACCGTCCAACCTGTACCACAGACAGTATTTATTTTCATTTTTGAGTGAGCTAGTCCTTTAAGTTTTTCGTCAGATATTTAAAATTAATTAGTACAAGTAATATTGCATTTAAAAGGGTGATATGTGTGTAAAACTATAGAATTATACAAGTATTAGAATAGTTTTGTTGGAGATAGTTTTAGATAAAGTTTACTGCTGTAAATTTCAATGTAAACTACCCAGGTGCAGAATCTGTGTAGGCCTGGAAACTGTCTAATATGTGTTGATTTTACACTGGGAAGTGTTGTTTATTGGTCATTTTAGCTATTAAGCATGATGTAATTAAAAGATCAGTATGGAAAATGTTCCCAGATTAGCTAGCGCCTTTTTATGGCAGTGCAGTGTAGTTTTATAGCTCTGTGCTTTGGCAGCTTGTGTAAACAGAGTGGGAAAATGCCTTGCTGTCAGCAGCCCATCAGTTGCAGGCCTGCACCGCTCTGCTCCCACGGGTTCCTGACCACTGCACGGAGATTCTCTGTATGGAGAAATACTGCTGGCTCAGTTGCATTCTCTGCATCTGTGTGTATCTTTCTCTCTGTTTTTCTTACAGTCTCTCCCTCCCCCATCGTTTTTCTCCCAGGGGGATTCATATGAAATAGAACATTGATTGCATCAGCGTCTGCGTGGAGCAATGCATAATATTACTGCACTATTTTAATGCCTCTCTCCTGAACATGAGTAGAGGATGAGAGGAGAAGGAGGAGAGGAAATGACAGCCTCTGTGTGCTGGGTAAAGCCTGCTTCACCAGTTTAGGCCCAGTTCTGATTAGAGAGCTGAAAGCTGTCCCCACCGCTGCTGAATAATTGAACATCTCCATTTCCAGGTGTAATTTTAACCTCTGTGAAAACGGGAGACCTAGGGAAAGATTTGATGTGACTTTGATGTATTGTTTCGGATGGATAAAAAGTGAACGTTTTGCTGCTTTTAGGTGGTACAAAATTCAATTTAATGCTGGGCAGTTTTTTTTTTATTAATTTCTTAAGATTATTTGTGAAAGACTGCATTAGATGGAGATGATATGATTAGAAAATACAAAGCAGCGTAAGTCTTGTAGTTGACAGAGTATTTAGCATCTAAGATGTTTTCCACATACTGTGAATCTTTTGTATCGAGCTTTGCTTAGTTGGTAGTGTGATTAAAATCTCAGCCCTCATCTTAACCTAAACCTCAGTGTAATCTCTGAATGTATCCTTGCATTCGAGGAGAACATAATCCCAGCATTAAATGTGCATTTCTTAAGAATGTTTAAGGAATGCAGCAGGGATTTGGCTGATGTCCCCTTACAGTATGCTCATTCTCACTATACACACAAGAAATGTGAATGAGACGACAACAACAACAACAAAAAAAACATTTGTGAAATACTATAAATGTACTTTTTTCAAAATACTTTTTTATGCTTTTTTTTTTGTCAGTTCATCTAAATAGCTCAGCAATTGGATGGCTTAATTTTTAAATAAAAGTCAATAGTTCAATTGCAAATGCCTCTGTGCAAGAAAAAAATGATTTTTGAAAAATGAACCAATGTTTAGGTTCATGATTTTACTTTAATGACAATATATAGGTCCTTTTCTGTGCCATTTAAGTGAAAAACACATAAATATAGGCGCCTTTCAGACGGTACTTCCATTGTATTCCATGTGTTTTCTCAATTACATTAAAATAAAGCAATCCTTTTTTGTGTGTTACTTATCATTATTTCTTTTGATTGTACCAATTTAGTCTCTGCTTGTTTTGGTTTGATGTGTGCGAGAGATAATTCCAGTGTGTGTGGGTGTAGGGACTGTCTGCTGGTGGAGACACACGGTTCTGACACACGGCAGTCTGTCACATCGTCTCATTGCTCTGTCGCTGTATCATTCCTGGATGCTTATTAACAACATTTATTGCTGCTGGAAGCAACCATACATGTTAATAGTGAAATAGTTACCATGAGGGACTTAAGAGATTGTGGAACATAGTCTTCGTTGTGTGGATTTTTATGAGAATTTATTTGAAAATTCAACCCTCTATGGACACCTTGGGAGCTTGATGCCCAAAGAGCATTAATAGATACGTGTGTGTGTATGCATGTATGTGTGCAATCTTAAAACAGACTAATTTTTATTAAACAGACTTAAATTTTATTAATTGGTTAGTTATATATATGTTAGTGTTGCGCTGCCTACATTCATTTGTAGCATTTAAGATTAATTATTTTAATTTATTTGATATCTTTTACATTTGTAGATACGAGCCCTTCATGTTGGCATTCCGTGGACATCTCACTGTTCTGAACTCCTTTTCAAAATCTGGAAACAAATGGGTTTAAAACAAAAAAAGTTCCTCTTAGTATATCTTAGTTCTAAAATGCATATGCTTAGACTCCACTGTGTGTTTTGAGCATGCGCTGCTCTGTTTTCTGCCGCTTGTGCATCTTTAAAGTTGACATTGTGAATGTCAAACCTACCAAAGATGGAGCCTGAAAGCAAGATATGTTGAATGTGTTTCTTGTCATCCTTGGCTGTTTCATCTGGCCTGCTGATAGCTGCTTTGCAAGGGAAATGCAGATGTCTTGGCAGGCAGATCTGTAGTGCCTAATCAGGGCACTGGCTGCCGGGGCTTGTTAGATTGCCTGCAACCCGGATACTGCCATAAATATATCTGCGATGAACCATTAAACAGTGTTGCTTTATAGTGTCCAATATACTGACAACCAAAGATGTTTTACTGGATGTATATTTGACAGTATCTGTGATGCTTTAAAGATGATTAAATGAAAAATACAGTTACACCAATACGGTATTACCATGTTTTGTACCGGGTTTTTAAACTGTCAGTTTACCAATTAAGGCACTACCACTAGCAATCTAAACTTGTGTATCCCAGTCGTGTTAGTGTATGTTGGTGTGACTCAGGGTGAGTTGGTAATGGTAAATGATTTACAAAAGCACTTGGTCACACACCAGAAGAATATTTTGTAGAAGCCTGATTACGCTGTCGCCCCGCAGGCACTGAATTGCCCACTCATGGCTCTATGGCTGCAATTGATTTATGAGTTTTACTGAAGTGCATTTAGTTGAGGCATCTTAAAAAAGATTGAGTGCATCTAACAGATTGACTTGTCTTACTCTGCGCCTTTCTTTTTTTTTTTTTTTGTATCCTATTCTCGAGAAAATGTACTTTTAAGCAGTGTTTCCTGTGAATGAGACACCAGAATAAGTTTATCTATGAGGAGAGAGGGTTTCTACAAGGTTAGGGAATGGAGAATGGATTACACGGATACAGATGCCAGGAATTACAACATGCCTGTGTTAGATCAGTGGAGAGCTGCTGTGTTTCGTGTTGCTGCGTGTGTGTGTAGGTGTGATTGTGTATGTATTCTTTGCTTTAGCCCAGTGGTTCTCAGCTGCTTTTGCTTCTGGACGTAATTGTTTAATTGCTTGCATAATAGACATCGGGGTGGAACCAGGGGGTGGCTGTGGCCACCACTGACGAAAAGCTACAGCAGCCAAATGAGCTTCAGTAGAACAACTGTGAACTGCGGTCTGATGAGATGTTGTTCAGACTATATGTCAGTAAAACACACTTTCCTGTCTAATCAGCTATTTTACTGTGCTCACGGTGAACACTTTTCAACAGTATGCAAATATTTGGCACACGCTGTATATCACATCATCAAAAATGACCCGCACAAGAAACTATGAGCATACATAACTCTGTCGTTAGCTAAGTCATGAAATTACCAAAAAGTTGATTAAAGCCTTTTTTACCTTTCTACCTTTTTTACATTTTTATCAGTATCTGCATGTCTCATCCATAAGTATGCAATGTTAGAGAGCAAGCATTTGGGAGTTTTGCTTAGCTGAGTGAGCAATAAAGCTATATTGAGCCCCTTTATCAATAAATAAATACAATAAAAATGAGGAATAATACAAACATTTTCAAATTCACTCAGTTTTAATGATCTAATTCACAAATATCTCAATTACAGTTCAGTAGAAATTAGTTGTACGTGTTTTATGTCTGAGACTGTCATGTACATTATAATCAAACACATTTTTATATTGAAATACTGAAGATTTTTGTGTCACCCCAGACTGGTTGCTGGCCCCTCCCTGGCTACCCCTATGAAAACATCCTGGCTCCGCCACTGATTGACATGATCTGTTTTTCAAATGAATCTGATAGATCTTATTATTAACAATGCACCCATTTATGTATTTCATTTTTTAAAATGACTACAAAGAGTTTAATCAAAATGTCCTAACTCAATCTTCCAGTGAAATTGATGAAATTGACTGGTGATGTATGCCAGGCTCTCTAATCAGTTAGTCCGTTTAAACGTGCCTTAATCAACTGCAGTTTCACATTCACTTTTGAGTGCAACGTACATCAAGATGCTAAGTTAGTAACATAAAATGGGCTGAATTGGAAATCTTGTAAATACATAAACAACAGCAAATGTTGTCCAACACAAGAACAAATGCTAGGCAAAATGCAGGTTTAGTATTAGCTATATAACCAGGTGAATGATGAATTTCTGCCCAAAAAGTTATTTGACAAGTTGGGTTTATTTTTTAAGAAACATAAGTCTTTGACATCTAATTGAACACTTGGTTTAGCGATTAAGCTCTGCTAGTTGGCCAGGCTAGATAGTTTTAAAACTTAATTTACTAATGAGTCCAAATACCTAATTTCCTTTTCTGTATAACTGAGGTAATTGAATCATTTTGAACTTGTTGAATTTCTCATTTTCAAGCTTTGTCTTCCCCTCTAAGTTGTATATTTATGTAGCTAATACAAACTGAAACAGTTGTACAATGTGCCGTGCAAATTATTATTTTCTGAGATTAAAATATTTAATTAACAAGCATTTCTTATTTCATTTATATATAATAGGAAAAAAGCAAATGTACAACCTTTCTAAATTCAAGTGGCACACTGTTAGCTTTCACCGTTATAAAGTTCTCACATGATTACTCTTTCACCCGGTGTACCTCAGGGCTCCCCTAAACACACCTTTTAGGATCTGTAATTGATATTGATGTGTGGATTCAGTAGCTTCTAAATCACTGTTTGAGAGGCGGGAGCCGCTATGCTAGGCTAACAGCTGAGTTATGTACGAGTAAGCAGCTGTCGGCTTTAATGACGTGCTGTTTGCGAAGCAAACAGTGCTAGCCTGCTGTGACAGCCTTGATGAATGGAGCCATCCTGAGCATGTGAAGTTCAGCCACAGCTCGCCACAAGCATTCCAGCTTGCGCCTGTAATCGGGGTGCATTCAGAAGCATGGCATGCCTTCAGGGGGTTGAATGGGTGGGATTTGGGTTCTGTACGTTCAGCGTATTTATGAAATAGATATTTTTATTTTTGGAGGGTGAATGTAAATGCAATACATTTTAGCCTTGGCTTCAAATTTTTGAAAGGTAATCTTTCTTCTCTGGAAGTTCCTCTAAATGGAAAATCATACAGGAAAGCATTTCAAAACCAGACTCTCCATTGCCATTCAATATTTGGTTGTTTGGATATCCTGAAAATGATCCAAGTCCTCACCTCTTGCTGGTGTTGCAGTGATGCATCTACATTCGTACAATTCTTACAGTTTTTCATGAACAGTTGCCAGAAGCTCTTTTTCAGCAGCACGCTCATGCTCAACAACTCCTCCAAATCCCACCAGTTGAAATGAATGAAAAGACAAATTAATTCATGTTCTCAGTTGTAGTCGATTTCAACTTCCTGTTTTCTGCCTTCATTACTGTTTAATAATTTCAACCTGGACTGGAAAAATCTCAATGTGCCAATTTTTTACGAAGCAATGTGCTCTGGTATGGAACCAAAAGAGTCTCAATAAAGATAAATGCACACACTACATTCACATATGCACACACAGGATTCATACATGCACACACGATTCATAAATACACACACAGGATACACAAATGTGCACAAAATTTACAAATGCACACACAAAATTTAAAAAGCACAGAAGATTCACAAATGCATACAAAATTCAGAAATGCACACAAAATTCAGAAATACACACAATTCAGAAATGCAAACAACATTTACAAATGCACTCAAGATTCACAAATGCACAGAACAAGATTCAGAAGTGTATTTCTGATGCACACACACATATATCTTGATTTACAAACTGCTTGCGGTCTGTGAACTTCACTGCATTTGTGTGTGAATTTTGCCTATTTATGAAATTGTATGGAAATACAGATGTTTAGATTACAATTCAGGTTTATTTTTTATTATTTTTTACAAAATATAAATTTAAAAATGTCTCAATACATATAGCCCAGACTGTGACTGCAGTAAAAAAGTTAACCATGGATTCATAAATTTGCAATAGGCAATTATTTCATTTTATTGAAATATTTTAATGAAAGTAAAAAAAAAATTACACCTTTTTGAATATTTTAAGTATATCTAAATATTATTTTGGATGCAAAATAGAAGTCAATAATATTCGGTCCCTACATGAAGAGAGAGTCAGTGGTCCGCTGAGAGAGGAAAGTGACTCTCCGGCTGCGCAAAGTGAGTCGCCGCTGCGTGAGGAAAGGGAATCGTTCGCTCAACTTCGCTGGGTGAGGAAAGTGAATCGTTCGCTGAGGAAAGTGAGTCGCTCGCTGCGTGACTCGTGAGGAAAGGGAGTCGTTCGCTGCGTGAGGAAAGTGAGTCGTTCGCTGCGAGAGGAAAGTGACTCTCCTGCTGCGGAAAGTGAGTCTCCTGCTGCGCAAAGTGGGTGTCCGGCTGCTCAAAGTGGGTTGCCGGCTGCGTGAGGTAAGGGAGTCGTTCGCTAAGGAAAGTGAATCGTTTGCTGAGGAAAGTGAGTCGTTCGCTGATTGAGGAAAGTGAGTTGTTCGCTGAGGAAAGTGAGTCGTTCGCTGATTGGCTTACAAGTAAACAATCCCCCACGTGGGGTGCATTCTTGTGATTGGCTCAAACAAGGGAGATATCTGATTGGTTGCAGATCATTCCCTGTTTAAAAAAAGGCATTTGTGTGTCGAGCCAAGTCAGAGGAGTCTCAAAATTCACACACAAATGCAGTGAAGTTCACAGACCGCAAGCAGTTTGTAAATCAAGATATATGTGTGTGTGCATCAGAAATACATTTCTGAATCTTGTCCTGTGCATTTGTGAATCTTGAGTGCATTTGTAGATGTTGTTTGCATTTCTGAATTGTGTGTGCATTTCTGAATTTTGTGTGCATTTCTGAATTTTGTAAGCATTTGTTAATCTTCTGTGCTTTTTACATTTTGTGTGTGCATTTGTGAATTGTGTGCGCATTTGTGTATCCTGTGTGTGTATTTATGAATTATGTGTGTGCATGTATGAATCCTGTGTGTGCATATGTGAATGTAGTGTGTGCATTTATCTTTATTGAGACTCTTTTGGCTCCATACTCTGGAGTTTGAACCAGCTGAAATGACTAATCATGGCGATTATTTTGTAAGAATGTGTTTGATTGTCAAGTGTGTGTAATTAGATCATGATCTTGGAGGCTACCCAATCTTTTTTTTTTTTTTTTTTACCATAATTAAAATTGATCTGACTTTAATAGACAGTAAAACAAAGACAGAACACAGCATAACTCCAAACCGGCACCATAACTTCATATTGACGAGCGGCTAAATAAAGTCAGAATGCCGTAACTCAATTTGAGCATTCCAAACAAAGTGAAAGAGAGGTAACTGGTGTTATACGGTGTTGTGCCTTGGTTTATCTGAGGCTTTTCAAAGTCACGGTTAGGGCTGTCACTTTTGTGAAAAAAAAATCATTTTCGATTTTTAAGACATAAGTGTTCATTGAATCGATTGAAAAATCGATTTTCCATGTCTAAAAAAAGACCTTTTTTCCTTTTTCACACATCAAATAACGGAGGAACGTAAAGAGAGCACTGGAAACGCACAAGTCAGCAATATTTCTTATTTATTGGCATGAAGTTTCGTGCAGGATAACAAACAGCAACAGGAGTGCAACATTCTCGAAAAAATATATATGCACAGGGGACGGCTGCCATAACACAAGAAAAACATCACTGCAGGCTTCAACCCGGATGCATTTATGATTTAGGCAATTCAAATATCTCCAAGATTATTTAAAATAATGATTCAATCCATTTTAAACAACTGTTCAAAAAATGAAACTTTAAATGGACTTGAGAACAGGCCATAGTGTTTTTTTATTCACTATATGTCCAGCTGTTGAGAAAACACGCTCCAACTGCACTGATGTCTCAGGGACACTCAGGTACAGCTGCGCAAGGTGGGGGTATTACTGCCAAAAGCCGGTAACTGTCAGCTTGCAATGGTCCTTTTTCATAACTCAAAATCTCCTGTTACTAGATGCGCGAATGAGGCGAATTTACCGCCTAGGTACCAGACCTAACATTGAAATCATTCGCGCCAGACGCTCTATTCGCGTTTGGTGTGAACGCAGCATAAGAGGTCGCTTTTGATGTCACTGGGTCTGGTATTTTCTGTCTAGCTTTCGCAACGCATACTGCACTTTCGCAACGCATACTGCACTTTCGGAATTCTTTATTTTCTTTTTCTGCTTGTTTGTGAGTTTTGTTAAATCTATATTTTTTTATTTTTTAATCTTTTAAAATTAATAGTGTACATATTTGGTTAAAATCGATTCCCTATTTTCATTTTCTAAACTTTTTTTGGTTGGTCCGATCGATTGTGCAATCGATTTTCGAACTAAAAGTGACAGCCCTAGTCACGGTTAAGATGTCCCATTATTTTCTCAAAATTGGATTGTGTATATATATATATATATATATATATATATATATATATATATATATATATATATATATATATATATATATATATATATATATATATATATATATATATATATATATATACATATCTCTGCTGTGTGTTTTTCCCCCAGACAGATGCAGTTGACACTTTAACATTTTATTTGTGAATTTGACATTTATAGAGGGTCAAAAAATTCTTAAAAGATTTAAGTTTTCATAATCCACTTGGTAAAATATATTACATATTAATGAATAAATCTATAAGCATTAAACAATTTAATTGTGTCACATTTATAATTGTAATAATGCAGCCTAAGCTATAGCTTCCGACCTTTAAATCAAAACATACTTGTGATTTAATGACATCATTCAGTGCTTTATTTAATCAGAAACATAATCCTAATGTTATTTGTGTATTTTACATTCAATGTATTACAAATAGACCTACAGCGCCCCCTAAGAAAATTAAAGAACTTACAGAACGAGCAAGAGGACTCGAGGAGGCTGTTGCTGCTGCAAGCACTAATACTGTTGATTCTATCGTGCACTGGACACATCATTCTGTTTGTGCATTCTCAGATTAAATGCCACGATTTAATCACCCTTCAAGTAAAAGTTTGATTAAAGAATGACCACACTGCTGACATGATCATACTGCTACCACACCCTGAGCACATCTCTGTTATTTGTCATTTCGGCAAGGCATATCGGACTAATTTTCTAAAACCGATGGCGATGTTTACATTTCAAGTATTTTATCGGCTGATTTGGATAATGGTCCAATAATACTGTGCATCCCTAATTCACAGTGTAATGTTTTCAGTATTCGATTTTTCAGATATTGATGGGCCATTGAAAATGTTTTGTCCAGGAGTATTGAGGTGGAAGAATTCAGACATGAGTCTTTGGGATGGGAGCTGCATTCAGAGCAAACCCCTCAAACTCCATTAATGGGGACTGGGTTAATTGAATCACCTTTTAATCACCTCCAGATAATAATCTGCACTTAATTGAAAGGATTGCTATAAAATGCTGAGGAAATGCTTCCCTGGAGGTCTGTGCTTATTCCAGACTAGCCCAAGACTGATTGGATTTTGAAAACTAATTGAATCACTGCGTAGAGTGACGGGAGGAGGAGAGGAAATGTTGATATATATTTTTATTCAGAGTTGTTTTCATTCTTTCATTTCATTCATCTTGAGGTTGTTGCAATAGAAGTAAGAAAAAAGATTTGAAATGTGATAAAGACAATGTAATGTTTATGTGTCTGAATAAGAGAGACAGAGAGTAAAGAAAGACACGTGACTTTTTTGCTCAGTCAGATGAGCCCTTAGGGACAGGCTGAGTAGAGAGGAGAACACTGCTGTTTATCTCCATTACCCTCTCTGTGAGTGTGGCCTTATTCCATTTTTGTAATTTTTTTTTTTGACAGGCTTATTATGTCATAATATGTGTCAGAGAGCCCCTGCTGAATTACTTACAATGCTGAGAGCTCATGCACCCCAGCAAGGCTTAATTTTCTGCTATTTTAAACAAATTGGTATATAAATAACAACTCAAGTGTTTGTAATTATGTCTAAGGGTTCTTTTACACAGCACCATTACACTAAAAATGGAAACGTTTCACGTACAGACATTGTCAAACTAATCCCCGTTCACACAGATCTCTGAAAATGACTACAAATGTTGTATTATGCATGCAAACCAGTACTTCGAGATGTCACTTTTTAAAGAAACTCTGCAGATACCTATGGACTGAACATGTAGTACACATGTGCACGATTATACCTTTGTCTCTTTGCCAAGATGATTAAATGCTTTGTTTCTCAGAGTTCCCATTTCAGTCTGGCCAACGTTGCTTTGAAAATTTTTTGCACTTTTTCTTCTGATCTCTCGTTAAAGTCAAGATTTTCAAATGAGAAGGTGATCTCAGAAAGGGCACCCTTTGCCCCGAGCCACTCTCACAGATGGAGCTCTGTTTCTCAGCGTCTGTATACAGGCCTCTCATGTTTCATTCAGGGCTGTTTTAACCTGAGATGTAAACGGTGTGGTTTACAGTCACTGAGGGCTTTTATTGTGCTGGGTTCAGCTGACTGGGCTTGCTGGAGGGAGATAGTGGAGGGTAACCAAAAGTTGAGATGAAGGTTTTTAATTTTATGCAGCACCAGTCAGTTCAAGCGCCACACAAGAGGACAGGAGGGCATCTGGGTCGACACTCCAGAACAGATTGTTGTTTGAAATGTAAAACAGTGTCTTTCACAGCCAGTGATTTGAGATCTCTTAAATTTAATTGGGAATAGGAAAAGACAAGGCAAGTCACTGAATGTGACTGAGGACACATGTCCTTGTCAGCTACTTCTTGTTCTTAGTCACAACCCTTTAAAATATATGTAAAGTAATGCTGTTCAATAGCCTTTGCATTGCTAAATAGAATCAGCTGGCTCAAATTCATTTGGCATAAGTGTGCACTAGCTGAGACTTAATGTGTGTATTACACATGTTCTTGCTTTCGAGGTCCGTTAGGTATCTCAACATGTTTTAATGTTATGCTTGTTGCTCTAAGCTACACTCAATAATGAAAACCTTGCTGGCACAGCTTTTTAAATATCAATGATAATCAAGCATTATTTAATGACAGAACTTTAGTAATTAGAATTAAAACTTGGTAACCATGTATGAATGGATATTTTAACTGAACTATGGACTGGTGGTGCTTAAGATATTGTTGGTCTTTCAGTGTTTATGTATAAAAAAAAGGAGGGGAAACTAACAATAATACTGAGAAGTTGATAACAAGTATGAATTCTGCTATTAATTCAAGTATAAAGTGCACTAAGTTTTAATGAGCTGCTGGTTTATGAATATTAATCATGTTGTCCTCGTTCACTCAAACTGATTTGCTGAAATCACAACAGGGATGATAATAGGTGATCGCCAGTAAATGAGATTGCCATTTGTTCATTAGCTTCGCCCACAACAGGAGAAACTGGCAGTATCTTATGTTTGTTCCTAAAAGCTGAACTACTACAAATGAAATTTGACAGGAAAATACCACAAAAAATATCAATTACATCTAGCGTTCGGCATGATATGTAAGACTCTCTGGCGCTCTCTTTCTCTTTCTTTGCTCAAAAACTGTGCTCTCAGCAAAGCAAAGCTGCGCATCCATTGAGCTGAATTGAAAAATAGCACAAGTCTTACCATGATTGTTTTTTATTATTAATATTATTGATCAAGCTACTGTGAAGTACAGCCAAACAAATTACATTTTAAAGCAGTATAGCACTGCAAGATTTCAAAAGAGAAAAGAATAAAAGGCATAAAAGGCCAATTTAAAGGCATATTTTGTGCAACAAGTGTCCATTTCACCTCAGTAATTTTGTATGGATATTGATGGTTGTGATTAAATTATTAACCTGTAAGTTACCATTATTGCAGTGGAATTCTTAAAGGTTATTTATTAAATAAAAATCAATTCAGTTGAACATTCTTTACACAATACATTAAAGATATATCTGATTTGTCACACTGTCTCCAAAAAAGCAAGGTGTCGAAGAAATGGTTTATTAAAAGTGTATAAAATACCTCTGACAAAAAATTAAAAAAGAAATGCAAATGGAACGCAAGAATATGAATTCTTTCTAGTCTAGACTTGCTAAGGGTCACCAACTAAGTGGAAAAATGCTGGTAGTGGCTCAATTATTATTTTGTTGGCTGCTCAACGTCCAAGGTCACTTGCCTTTGTTGAGTTTACTGAGAATTGACTAGATGAATACAGTGTGCCGCTGCTGAATAAAGCTTTTGAAAAGACTTAGACAGTAAAAACTATGCAAGGACATTGTTATGCAGTACATTATCCAGGAGGCTGTAGTTTATTGTACTGTACACTCTCAGTGGGATACAATTTGCAGTTCAACTGTGTTTTGCAGCAGAATTATTTACAGACCCACTGCATTTTGTTGTCCAGTTTAATAATAATATATATCTAGATAACTGGTTATCTAGTCAGACCAACAATCACAAAGTTCTCTGAAATGCTGATAATTCCATAGAGCCTCCTCCTCTCAACATTTTATTACATCCCACTTCTTTCATCCTCAACATGTTTATTATTCTCCCTTCTTATCGTTTTTCCTCAATTTTAGATGTTCTTTTGCGCAAACTGTTCGCCACAGAGGAATCAGACTCAGCAGGGCAGCCATTCATCATAAGATAAATGAAACTCTGTCAGAAGTAAAAGAGTGGCTTTTTTTTTAATCATCTCTCTCCTCTCCTAATATTACTAAAAAAGAGAGTGAGACTCACAGGGTGTCAAGGAAATGGAAAAAGAGATGGGATTTGGTGAGGGAGCTATATTTATGCTGGGATAAAGCTTGTAGGATTGTAAAAACAAGTGGGTTTTTAGGCTGGAGCTTGAAAAATCCTCTCGAAAAGCTGTATCTTTAAATTCATCCCTGTTAAAGCCCCATTTTTATTTTTTGAAAGCATAAAGTTTCATACAAGTGTGCCTATAGTGTTAGGTGTGTGCATGTACTTTTAAGTGGAAGCATAAATTCTAAATGGATCCTTATTGGATCATAAGTGCAGCACACTATCAGAATATAATGAACTGATAATGACTCTGGATGATGATTATGTTTGCAGTTCTCCTCCTGCCACTTCATCTAAGCCTCACAGTGTGTGCTTACAATGCCTTTATTGCTTATGAGAATTTTCACTTAAATAATGCAAGTACCCCCTTGATGGGGCACAATGTAATTTGAACCATAATTGAAGTTTGTTTACATTCTAATTCATTTTGATGCGGTACTAACTTACTTTATATTGCTGTGTACTGCAAAATTTTCTTATACAGGAAGTTTAGTGTTGCTTTGCCTAATAATTTTATTCTTTTTGGATAACTTGGGAAAGAAATTGCTCTAGAAGTCATGGTACAGTATGGGCTCATGGCTTCTGTAGGGTTGGGTACCGAAACCCGGTACCAATATGGCACCGTTACCTATGGAACTGAAAAAGAAGGCAGATTTTGGTGCCTCATTTCGGTGCCTCTTAAATGCCTGAGCGATCAATTGAAACATTTGTCCTGGTTCTATGAAATGTACACAAGTGTAGTGTGTTCTATAGTGGGGCTATAGAATTTAGCTCCATAAACTGTATACAAATTTGTGATCCCCTTAGATTCAGTCTTCTCCCCGTCTTTCACCGCGCTCTTCAATACGCAGACCGCAGTGGAGCAGCGCTAGCGGTCTTAAACAAAAACAGAGGACACATGGTGTGTGTTTATCGATAGATTGTTAGAATATCTGTATCTGTGCAGTTCCTTGTCGTAAACACAGTTTACAAAAGGTCATGAGGGAGCTATCAGTTTCCCATCTACTGTAAGGTTTCCACTCCGTTCACCGCTCATCACACCACAGCTGTTTCCTCCAGCGACAGTCAAGCCCTTATTGTCTTCTCTTCCGTGTCTGTGTGAGAGAGAGTTCAAAACAAAGCAGTTTGTGATATCCGGTTCGCAAACGAATCCAAATCGAACTGAATCTTTTTAAACGGTTCGCGTCTCCAAAAAGCATTAATCGACAAATGACTTTAATATGATACTTTTTTCTAAGTATCGGTTTTGGCACCGGTTCCATTTTAAAAGTCTCGAAATGGCACTGGTATCGTAAAAAACCCAATCGATACCCAACCATAGGCTTGTGTCATATTAAAATTATGGATTTATTACTTGTTTTTAAATATTTATTTTATTTTATAGTTAGGTATAGATAGGACAAGTAATGATGGGTAAATACAGAATAGACTGTTGATGTGCAAGCCTTCTGAGACATATATGGCATTCTTTCACCAGCAGGGTAAATAAATGACAATCATTAGTGTCAGACATACAGATCTGGGTCATAAACCCATTGAAACCATCTTGTTACTGTCAGCACTTTAGCTTGCTCTCTTTTGGCTTCCGTCAGAACTCATTGGCGAATGACTGATGCTGAGAGCCTTTGGTCTCTGCCAAGATGGAAAGCACCCAAAAATCTCATAATGAATGACTGCTTTGCATCGATATCCATCACCATGCCAGCCGATCTGTCATTGCAATGTGTCACTTAGGAATAAAGAACATGCTGTCTGATTAAAGGGCTGCTGTAGTGCCAGTGACAGTATTTTGTGTCCTTATCAGAATGCAAACCTGTACTGGAGACAAAGCATGTGATAAATTAAATATGTTTGGGAAGGTTTAGAAGAGTAGATATGAGAAGGTGGGACACTTTGGCATCCATCTTGGCTGATTCAGTTGGAAGAGTTGAATAATACACAATGTAAAATGTATGTATGTTGTCACATTTAAACACAAGATGTCACAAGGGATTCATGTTAATAACAGGTGCGAACAGCAGTTGATCTCGGCCGACTGCTTGGGATCATATCACCTGAGACGGATGTCAATACCAGCTGTAAAAACACCAAGATATTTGTAGATAAGACCAGTCACAGATTTATCAAACCCTGCTTTACTCCAAGCTATTGTCAGCAAATCTGATTTGCTTGCTGTTTGAATGCTAAGTGGTGCAGCAAACACAGTTCCCAGAGGCCTCTGGGAGAAGTGGCACATCTGCTGTACACGCGGTGGCCCTTTGATTGTATTCCTCAGATATGTGTTTTTTATGATTAAATCAACTTTTAACTGTGCCAGGAATAGTCTCTTTGTTCATATGAAGTGTTTTCCCTTTATCTTTAGAAAGAGAGTGAGAGAAAAGCTAGTTGTCTGCTGGTTGTGTCTCCTCAGTATTCATTTCACACACACACTCAAGGACAGAGTTTTCTTGTCTCTCGTCACCAGCCGTGTGGACACACACTTTACCCCCCCCCCCCCATTTTTGAGAGTAATCCATTAAGTAATCAAGTTGAGTGGAATTATGGCAATAATTGTTGCTTTGATCGTTAAAAGCTTTTTGTACAAACCGGATTCCAAAAAAGTTGGCACACTGTACAAATTGTGAGTAAAAAACAAATGGAATAATTTACAAATCTCATAACTTATATTTATTCACACTATATTATATCACACTACAACATATCAAATGTTAAAAGTGAGACATTTTGAAATGTCATGCTAAATATTGGCTCATTTTGATTTCATGAGAGCTACACATTCCAAAAAAGTTGGCACAGGTTGCAATAAGAGGCCGGAAAAGTTAAATGTACATATAAGGAACAGCTGGAGGACCATTTTGCAACTTATTAGGTCAATTGGCAACATGATTGGGTATAAAAAGAGCCTCTTAGAGTGGCAGTGTCTCTCAGAAGTCAAGATGGGCAGAGGATCACCTATTTCCCCAATGCTGCGGTGAAAAATAGTGGAGCAATATCAGAAAGGAGTTTCTCAGAGAAAAATTGCAAAGAGTTTGAAGTTATCATCATCTACAGTGCATAATATCACCCAAAGATTCAGAGAATCTGGAACAGTTTCTGTGTGTAAGGGTCAAGGCCGGAAAACCATACTGGATGCCGGAGATTTTCGGGCCCTTAGACGGCATTTTCTCTGGGTCAAGGCTCATTTAAAATGGTCTGTGGCAAAGTGGAAAACTGTTCTGTGACTAGAAGAAGTTGAAGTTGAAGTTCTTTTTGGAAAACTGGGGCGCCATGTCATCTGGACTAAAGAGGACAAGGACAACCCAAGTTGTTATCAGCGCTGGTCATAAAGCAGTATAACAGGTTTAATAACTTTTATCTTATAACAAACAAATATTTAATATTTAAATACAACAAAGCAATACGGAAAAATATATAAAGTTAAAAGTTTTACACAGATTAAAGTGCAAAAGAACTAAAAAGACCAACAGGTATCACTTTACAATAAGACATCATTAGTTAATGCATTAACATTCAAAATGAGCAATAGGTACATATGTGAAAGTCAAAAATATTAATTATGTGTTTACACAATGCTGTTTTTTATTTTTGTGTGTGTGTACACCTGATCAACTGCACTTTAATGCAAATATCTAATTAGCCATCTCTAGTGTTTACCTAAAATGGTAACTGAAAACATTCCTTAAGCGTAAAGTAGCAACTGTATTTAAAAGGCTAGAAAAGAGAGAGTCCATAGTTTCTCTTACATCATCAAGTTGTTCTGAGGTTTTGGATATGCTAAGGAATTCGGATACATCAGAAAGATAACTTTAAAAGCAGTCGTGTGGTAGAAGTAATGGTTCTACCATACTAGTAACAAGAAGTAGAATTTACTATTTTGGCTTTAACGTTTGCACAAAACTAAATAATGATCTGAGATACCATCACTTGGCTGCATAATTTGTGCTACACATATGGCGGTCATCTCTTATACTGACACCTGTTGGTGTGGATGAAGCAAAATACGCCAAAGTAGCTTTAGTTACCAGTGTCATTACTGAAATGAACTAAAACAAGTTAGCTAAGATTTTTTCTTTGCCAACAAAAGTGTTTTGATAACTGGTTGATTTTTTTTTTAGATAAAGTGAGTTGTGTTTGGCTGGTTGTGTGAACACAACATAATTACATCTAGTAGGCTACTTTAATGTGGAAAAGTATTATTTATTTTTTGTATAAATCTGTTTGCTTGAAGACTGCGATGACAAATTGAGCTTAACTTGCATTGAAGCTTTAAAAATAAGCCTTTTGAGGGCAACTTGAGCAGGGATGGCCCGGTTCTTATGGAACAAACAGGTGGAGGCAGCAATCTGGGACAGATAATAATGATAACCCTGTGAGAGATTGAACTGATCTCAGGAGAGAGAGGAGAGATCCTCCCTCCCAGTCTCTCTTTCTCCTGTATTTCACGTCAAGCCTCATCTCTCTCTCTGTATCTCCTCTTCTGCAGAATGATCCTTCGCTCAAGTAAAGCCTGATAAGAGCCTTCTCTTTCTCTTTCCATCTTGTTTTATTTGATCTCCCTCCTGGCTCTTGCATTACTCTTTGCCTCATTCTTCCTCCCCTGTTCCGTTTCTGTCCTTGAGTTTTCAATCTCTTACCTCTCCTCTCCTCCTCTCCTCCTCCTCCTCCTCCTCCCCTTCTTCTAATCACCCCCTTTACCCTTCGGTCATCACTCTCTTTCCCATCCTCCTCCTCTAATTCTTTGTTGTGATAGCTGAGCAGAATGCATTGTGATCAGCTTGTACAGCCACAGGCTGTTTATCATGTTTCACCTGTTCACATTACTGGCTTTCAGTACTAGACTAGAAATCAGACACATTCATTTTGAATGCACACTTCTGTGACAAAAAGATTTACTCAAGTGGGACACATTCCTTTGTTTGGTTGTCTTCATTCTAAATCTAAATCTAAAATCAAAGAACACCGATTAAGGATTGATTTAGAAATTTCAAGAAATAATAAATAATTATAAAATGGAAAACTTATTTTAAATTGTAATTTAAAAAATATTAACATTATTTTTATTTATTATAATTATTATTATTATTGTGCATTTGTTTGTTATGATTGTGTATATATATATCTATCTATATATATATATATATATATATATATATATATATATATATATATATATATATATATATATATATATATATATATATATATATATATATATATATATATATATATATATATATATATATATATATATATACATATATATATATATATATACATATATATATATACATATATATAATAATATTATTATTATTATTATTATTATTATTATTATTATTATTGATGTTCCAGGTAAAACAAAGGATACTGATTCAAATTTTTGTCCTACACCTGTAAATTTGTTTAACTAGACTCAGAATTATTGATAAATCCTTTTATACTTTCAAATTATAATATTGATAACTATGTCATGTTGTAACTTGCTGTGAAATTAATTTATGACCTCCTTCTTTCCATCTGCCTGCATATTTCTTTAGAAGGAAGGAGGAAAGGAAGGAAGGAGGGAGGGTAGAGGAGGGCTTGAGATGATTAATGAGCTGTTGGCTTGGTCATGGAAACAGAGCAGAATATACATTAGAACATACAGACATTGCTCTTTTATGTGTACTACAGAGTACTACATGGGAACTCACATTCAATGGAAAAGGTGGAGAAGTCTGGCATCAAGGACTCTGTATGTGTTTCTGTGTATGTTTGTAACATTTTCAGATAAAGCAAAGGCACTGATGGTGCTGATAAAAGATGCTTCAGAGCTTGTCTGAGCAGATCTGCACATGATTGAAGAAATTCAAACAAACAAAATGATTTTGTGTACTTTTATCATGCCCATAGATGATTTCTTTATTAAAAATCTACATTTTGATTTGTTGTTAACCTTCTGAATTTAGATGGTGCTCCAGGAGCTATTGCTTTCACTGTCTACCCTGAGAAGAAGACAAGAGTGCTGCTGTGAGGCACAGAAATCTAGCATCTAGTTACATGAGTCTGTGATTTAATCAAGAGCCATGTGAAATTTTCAAAAAAATTATGTTGGGTTAGATTTTATTGTCTGAGAACTATATGACTGTTTCTAGTGGATTTAAGGTCTTTCTGGTTGGGTTACAGACCACAACTGTATGTACTTAAAAGGTTAGTTCACCCCAGAATGAAAATTTGTCCATATTCTACTCATCCTCGAAGCATCCTAGGTGTATGTGACTTTCCTCTTTCAGAATAATCCAATCGGAGTTATATTAAAAATTGTCCTTGCTCTTCCAAGCCTTTCAATGGGGTTCAGCGGGTTTTTGTTGTGAACTGTTCAGAAGACATGTTCAGAATGTTTTTGACAGAAGTATGTTACACTCGCTAAACCTGCATTTATTTGATCAAAAATACAATAAGATAGCAGTATAATTGAGAAATGTTTTTAATTAGCCGTCAATTTTTTAAAGTATTTATATAATGTGCCGTTTAAGTAATGAATTGTGAAATTAGAAATTACCCACAAAATATAATTTAGTCTTTACTGTATGAATTTCCTTCCAAGTATGAATTTGGAAGTTTTCAAAATTCAACCTTCCCAGTATGAATTTCCTTCCAAAAAATAATAATAATCCTGACCCCCAAATTTTGAACAGTCCAATCAATCTCTGGAGGTCACAGAGTCGTTCATGATGCTTCAGTCTTTCACTTTCATTGGAAATAAGTGGCTTTCAGGCAGTCGATCATTTGGAATTGCTAAGTGAAAGGTTTGATGTTTTAAGGATGTAGTATGGTGCGGAGGACGTTGAGTGATGATAATGTGGAGAATGTTTTCAAGCATTCGTCAAACTGCTTTTCTAACACTTATCGGCAGTCACATCATTTGATCAGATTTTGACAGCTTTCTGGCAGCTGTTCTGCAGGTGCCGTATCATTTTCCTACTTTTGACTCTCTTTCCTTTGTTCATCCTCTCTTTATCACTCAGTCACTTCAGGTTTTTTTCTCGAGTCTTATTTTTGATCGCTCATGTTGTAGTTCTGTCTCTTGCGGGGTGTGCTTTCTCTGCTGTTCTCTCTCGTTCTGTGATGTATTGTGAAGCTTCCAGCAGAGCAGATTGATTTCCTTCAGCGTTAAGCTTTCTATTTGTCTGTCAGTGGAGCAGAAAGTGTCTCTCATCAGTCCATAAATGAGTTAAATTCTCTTTAGAGGAGATCGAGCTCTTGACTGTGTGCTGCTGAAGGATTTACGAGCCATTCATAGAGAAATGGTAAGCTGCTAAACAACAGATATTGCAGGTGTTTATTTTTGGATTATTAAGCTTAAGTAATACCGTACATTGCAAACTTGGAGAGAAAAAACAGAGGTCGAAACTGGGAGCTGAGTTTATTAAAAGCTTGACTATTCAGATAGTGTTTATAACACATCTGTATTATAAAACATTTGCATGATTAATATGAAGAATATGAGGATTTTTGGCTCAGATCATTAGCTCAGGATGTTGGAGGGGGGTATATTTGGCTCTGCACCAGCACTGTATGTGTGAGTAATGAGGGAGTAATAAGAGGCTTTATGTGTTTGTGTGTGTGTGTGTGTGTACAGTGTGTTAATGACTGTGCTTGTGTATGTTTTTGCCTTTTTGTCATTCATTCACTCATTCATAATTTTGGAGCTTGTTTGCTTAATTGATGAGCTTGATAATTAAATTCCACTATACACAGAGTGCAGATGTCTGTACATTTGTCAAACACTCCATCTGGATTTTGGTTTGTAGAATTATGTTTATGTTTTAAACTTGCTAAATCCAATAAATCTTCACCCTTTCTCTAAGACTTACCTATAAGCCCAACTCATTTTAAAGTGATTAAGTATGTTCTGGGTAGTAGCTCATTATATATATTTCTAAAACGGCATGTTTTCATTTATTCTCCTTAATTCTTATTTTTTTAATCTTTTTAAAATGTACTTTAAAAAAAAAAACAAATTTCTTCTAAGCAAACCTGAATAAATATGATGTTCAGTGCACTTCATTTCCATTTTTCTTTGTATTTTTATTTCAATATGATACAAGATTTGGAGGATGTCCGTTTATTTGTTTCTTGATTTTTGGACTGATAAGCACATATTCACATTGCTTTTGTATTTAAAACTTTAGTTACAATTAATTATTTCATATTTGAGGTGTGTGTTCTTGCATTAGAATTGCTCTCATTAGCTGCCTGTGTTAGAGCTGTGTGTTATACAGCACACACACTATAAAAGAGTGGCTCAGCTAAACTGCTGAGCTGGGACTAAGAGAGGTTTGAGGAGGGCAGTGAGACATTAAGAGCTGTTTAAAAGGAGAGAGAGAGACAGAAAGGAGGGGAGAGTTAGAGCTGAGGGAATATGGAGCCAGTGTGTGCTCTCTCTGATGCTGTCTGAGGAAGAAAGAGAGAGCTTACAGTCTTCTGACAGTCAGAGTGGCTCTATTTGGGCTGTTCTGACTGCAGGCTTTGATCCTATTGAGCTGTTGTGCTTTGCCATTGTGAGAAACTGCAGATGAGAGCGGCTTACAAAGTCCCTGTTAAACACTGCACACAATCTGTATGTTGACAGTATCTGACACAGGCCTTCCACGAATACAATTGTTAGTTCTGATTTCTAGGACACTATTCTCCTTTCATATTTATTTTTACCTGTGTGCCATTTTTATTCATAGCTGTAGTAGAGAGAGGACACAAAGTGATGCCAGGAAAATGATGCAGGGACATGATGCGAGCTGAAATCAAACTCTCTCTGCCCTTATGAGCATCATGAGGCTCAAGTTATCAGAGGAAAGATGCAAAAAAAGTACAAATGACTTATTTACTACACTGATGAAGCGATCAGTTATCTAATCCAAATACCACAAAATTAAAATAACTAGAAAATAAATTGTAATTAGACTACTTGTAGTTGCTTTTGGATTTGATTGCATATGCAAGACAATATACTGTAAACAAAATATACTAGTGATTTTTTTCTTGAAGGGATAGTTCACCCATGTCATTCCAGCTCGATCTCATGTTAGTTTGTACATATTAGAGAAGGTGGCTAATGTGTATGAATTTTTACTGCCTCACTAGTATAAATTCTAGGGCTGTGTTTGATGTATTGATACGAAGATGTATCGTCACAGGCATTTGGCGATACGGATATCGATACAGCTGTTTCAGTATCGATATCGCAGCATGTGCGCAGCATGCTTTATTTGAATTCAAGTAAGGGCTGTCACTTTTGAGAAAAATCTTATTCGAACAGATATCGAATATCATGCAATGTATTCGAAAATATATTCGAATATCTACGTATTTTATTTATAGTTCGATAACGGATATTTCACATCATGTTCGAATGCATATTCGAATATCGAATAAAAAGTGACAGCCCTAATACAAGTACAGATTTTAAAATGGAAGTGCAAGGTTTCTAAAAAAAAATGAATATAGTATAAAATAAATATATAGGCTACAACTAGGTTTAATCTGTCTGTGGAGGAACCCAATGAGGTTGCCTATAAAGAGATGTAATCCCTGACACAGAGCTTCACACTTGTGCAATACAGAATTATTTGATAAGTGTGTTACTTATTTTTGTAAACCTGGTGAACATGAGCATGTGTTCTCTTTCTACAGTGGATAAAAGCGCTGGCTTTCTGAAAACACCAAAATTGAAAAGTGACATGACATTGAGCCAAGTATGGTGACCCATACTCAGAATTTGTGCTCTGCATTTAACTCATCCAAAGTGCACACACAGCAGTGAACACACACACACAAGAGAGAGGGACAGTGTATTGCCTCCGTTTTTGCCGCTAATGTCTCACTGTTAATTTCTCTATTAACATTGAAGCTGTGGCTTGAATTGCTTCAGAAATGACGTTACCAACTCTTTGCGGTGAAGCACTAAAGTTTCTGTGTTGCTGGATGTCTGTGTGTGCATGCAGTGAGATCTTTTTGAGTGACTGAATGTTTGCTCATGATGACAGCACATTAGTTAAGAATGCTTCTAATTTTGGTTTCAATTTTTTTAACCGTAGAGTGTTTGTTAATTTGTGCAATAATAACCTAGCATCAATTTGAGGTTTTATTATTAAAATAGAATGAGTATATTACAATATATATTAGAATGAGTAAATTATTATTTATGGGCTTAAAAACAAGATGCAAACAATCATAATATTATACCTGGTGAGGAGCACCCACTGTTAACATGAAACCTATACCATTACCTATGTTGTTATACTGTGGTACAGTTATGGAGGCCGTTCATAATGCAGAGTAGGGTTGTGCCGATAGACGATAGTATTGTGTATCGACGATAGTCAGAGACATCGACATAAGCAGATTTCTCTGTCGATACTCAAAACGATATTAGGCTCATTTTCCTATTAATTTTATTAGATTTTAATAATAATAACTATTATTTTTATTTTTATTAGGCAGCTTATTATAATTCGGCTATCAAACGGCCCAGCTATTTCACTTCAGCACCGCATAACACACACACACACACGCACACACACACACACACAGTGCAGGAGGATTATAGCCTGTAGTCACTGAAGTCTTCCGCTTTGACTCTGATAACTCCTTAAATCCATGAAATGAAAGAGATAGAAAACGAGGAGATGGTGTCACACACATTTAATGGCTGGTACACGGCAACGAGCTCTTCTCATTCATGAGAGTGCATCAGGCGTCTTAACAAAACTGTGGTATTAAACTCTGTTAGTGAGGACTCATTAAAATATTGCACACATATAGGCCGTTCAGATTACTTGTTAAAGTGCAATGACATACCTTATATCTGCAGACGATATACGTCTGTTTGTGGATGGAGACTTCTGCACTGGCTACAGGCTCTAATCCTCATTTGCGTGCTTGTGTGTGAAATGCGGTGCTGAAGTGAAATAGCTGGGCAGTTTGATAGCTGATTTATATTAGGCCGCCTCATAACCCGCGAGAAATTGTACTTTATTCGTGGGGCGGGCTGGGCTGTTAAAACAGTTTTCACTCACAATTTCTTAGTGAATTCTTAGCAATCATAAGCAGTGTTCGAATTGAGGGGGGCTGGGGGGGGGGGGGACCAGGACCCTACATAAGCATCAAGGGACCCCCCATAAGGCCCAAAACAATGACCTTGGGGGTCCCCTGGTTTTTCATTAAAACTAAAATAGAAACAATATTTGATATAACTTTATATTTACCTTTTTTACCAAAGTATCGCGCTGCTGCTCCCATAAAAAGCTTCTTCAAATTAGGTGGACGTCTGAAAATACGCTCAAGTGCACCACACACTTGGTGGTTTTCTGAAGGAATTTACAGACTGCGGGCGCGACGTCGCTGTGTGATTTGGCTGGCAGAGTGATCCTTCCTCATTATTTTACCTCACATGACGGTAAGATAATATTTATTTGTTTTATGATTGTTTGGTACACCTAATTTACAGACAGACACTTTTATTATAATCTTGGTCTGTCAATATTTTTTTTTTATCTTATGATGCTAGCTCACTATCGGATTGTTAGTTGTAAATTAGCCATCTAACGTAATTCGGAGAAAAAAAAGCTAGCATTGCACCAATTCTGAATTAAAAATAATTTTAAATCTAGTAACCTTAATTAGCCGCAGCTAGCGTATTTTTTTCAGTTGTTCTCAATGGGAGCGCTGCGTTTTTTAAAACGCCATGAGCGTGCCCAAGCGCTGAGTGTCTTATTCGTGCTGAGCACTGAGCATTGGGCTTTTTTTTCTCTCACCGAGAGTTTTTTTTTTCTTGCGCCGAGAGTTGAAGAATGTTCATCTTTGGATAAAACGCTGCGCTCATCACTGTCACTTTAGTCAGCTGACCAATCAGAGTGCAGGAGGGGCGGGACAAATTGCACACAAATCAGCTGTCACAACTGTTATTTGTTACAACGATGTGTCAACAAGTGCAACAATGAGACAAATGGAATATAAATTAATATTGCTGGTTTCTGAGCATCCAGAGCATTTAAGTCAGAAAAAAAATGATTTACCAAATCAGATACAAGTAACAGTTTAGTGGTTATTCTGTATCATAGCAACCAACGCGTCTCAACCACTGATCTATAATATAGATATCATATATAGATCTGTGGTCTCGACTGAAAAAAAAAAACGCAGCCCACAAAAAGCGCTCTCAAGCTCTCACAGGTGGGCGTTTTCAGCACAGCGCCTGGTGTTTTCACCTGCCTAAAAATACTTTGGTTGACACCGGGCCTAACTGCTCAAAAACATTGTTAATTTAATTAAGGACATTATTACTGATGAACATGTTCATCAGGTGAAGGCTTTTTCTGTGTCAACGATAACAAAGCAGGTTTGCTAACTCACAAATTGTGCGTGAGACACACATGCATTGATTATTACGCCGAATACAAACATGCTGTTAAACCGTTTTTGTTATGAATTGTATCCTATTTTCCGCTATTATGTATAGCCTAATAAGCCTAATACAATTAGTAGAGCCCGACCGATATGGATTTTTGGGGGCCGATGCCGATGCCGATATTAACTTGAAAAGAGCCGATTTATAAGCCGATATTTTGATTTTGAAAATAAACTGGATATTAGACCCATTTCCTATAAGCTGCACTTACATAACATTCAATGGCAAAATATCTGCCTGTTCTATGTATGTGGGCTGTATAAACCATTTTCCAGAAGGGATTTATGTAAAAAAAAAGCCTTAGATTACGGTCTCAATCACTAAACAATTGCACATCAAAAGTATATATTTTTTAACGATCAAAAAACAGTCTGATTTTAAACATTTAACACTTTTACTTTCTGTACTGTAAATAAATTATAATACTAAAGTTAAAGTTAAAGTATTTGCAGAAGTAGTCCCACACTTTTGCTGCTACATCATTCACCTTTTTCAGCCATCTGTAGGGCAGAAAGAGAGACATAGAAAGAATAAGCATGTGTATTAATAATATCACCATGTATCATTACTCATGTCATCATTAGAATTATAATAATAATAAACAGGGATCTCCTACATAGGCAAAAATGAGAAATATATATATATTTTTTTTTATTTGTCAAGCAATAGGTATTAACCTCCTTATATTTAACAATATTATTTCAACATTTTCCTGTTATGTCTGTAAAGCTGCTTTGAAACAATATGTAAGAAAAAAAAAGAAAAGAAAAAAGCGCTTGTTCAGCTCACATTTATTTACATGTCCCCTCTGGTTTAATCATTTCTGACGCACCTACTGTAGTTACTGTAACTACACTATATTTGCTCTCACAGACACATTCACAACGGACCCGTATATCTTCTCCTCTTCTCTTTGTGCAGTCTGAATCAAAATGGTTAACGTTAGTGCCATGAACACACCGCTGTCAATTTTGAGAAGAACCACCTTCAAACAAGTTAATAGCAAGCATTTAAGGGGCCTGCTAAAAAGGAAGCTATATTAGCGTTAGAGTAACGTAACCAGCCTGAATTCACCAAATTGTTCCCTGGGCCTGAGGGTAGCCTCTTCTTCCTTGCTTCTCTCTTAACTCTCATCAGCAGGACTAGCGCAATCTCTCGCTTCTTACAACGGGACAGATACATGTTTGCTGCTGACCGAAAAGAGGAACAACAGACTATGAAAGAGCTCCCGCTAAAAGTTTTTAAAACTCCGCCTACGCCATAGCGCAACGCAGCGCAAATCGCGTTATATCTGAAGGGCAACGCTAAACCCAGCGGCCAAGCGCTGTGCATACCGCGTCCTGTGTGAAAGGCCCATTACGCGGTCATTATGTGGGAAACACACCGCAATAGAATAAGCACTAAACGCTAACTTTATAGTTCGACCTCTTATTAACGTTCGCGCTCTTCCACTGATAAACATGGTATTAGCTTTGTGGCTAATCTAATATAGCAATGCATTAGCGGCTGTGTGATGTTACAGAATATTTAGAAGTGATAATGATAGGACCGTTAACTAGAACTACCACACCGTTTTTATATACAGTGTATGAACTAAATCTACAATCATTTCACATGACGAACGACAGACTCACCTGGGTGGCTTGGCTGATCGCTTTCTTCTTTGTGGATTTCTGGCGCTGTTGCAACTCTGGAGCTGCAGACCGCCCTCTGGTGGGCAAACTATGCAATACTCATAACATGAGTGAAGAATATGAGACTGTTTCTCATGTTTCATCGGCCGTTATAAACGCCGATGCCGATTTAAATGCAATTAGCTCATATCGGCCGATAATATCGGCCGGCCGATATATCGGTCGGGCTCTAACAATTAGTGTAGTATTTAAGGTTAAATGAAGAAAAGGGTTTTAAATTCAATGCAAAGAGGCATATTAATGCAAGAAAATACTGAATTTAACCCAAGAAAAGTAAGTACAGTAGGCCTATTCATGTGAATTGATAGTGAATCAAGAGATCGAAATTGATTAATGGGCATTAGCATCGTAATCATATCAAATTCTTTCTATTTTTTACCCTCTTGTAGAAACACTATTGTGACAAAACATATATTTAATGTAGTCTCTCATTCACCACCATAGAAGTTTTCCCAACTATGACAACTTCCGGTAGAAAATATGAAAGGGCTATGTAACTATATTCAAGATAAACAATTTTTTTTTAATGAAATAAAATGCATACATGTGCACTGTTCAAAGTATATAGAATTGTATTTAATTTTTCATATAGTAAATGCTCAGCTGCAAAAACATGTTCTGAAACACACCAAGTAAATTATATTCACAAGTAAAGTAAATGAAATTATATTATTATATGAAATTAATAAATACAAATATATATTATAAGTTTTTCATTGTTGTTGTTGTTTTTTGGAGTGGGGGGGGGGGGCAAGAGCTTCCAAACTGGCATGTAAAATGTCAAAATAAACATATTTTCAAGTATAAAGAAGGAAATTGTATTTTCTTATAATGCATGCTCCAATAATATTTCAGTAAATACATTTTTATACTATATGTAAAATCCCACTTCTGTCAGATTTTTAAAATCACATGCAGCAGAATAAAGGGAAAACGTTTTGCTGCAAGCACCAGGAACCAATAAAAGCTGATATTTACTTAGTGTGATTAAGTGTTTATATTTACACCCCTGGGTTTGGTGGTGAACATATGCATGTTTTGAGTTTAGCATGAATCAAAGTAATACTCAAACATGACTTGAAGGGCCAAATTTTCTGCCCCGTTGCCAGCGAGAGCGTGTTAGCAGCCTAACACAGGTGCCCATCTCACCCTCTGTTTATTTCTCCTAAGCTCTGAGCTCTTCAGTGCGGTGTGAACGGCCTCAGGCTCTTTTCCTCACACTGCACACATAAACACATCCAGCTGAATTCTCTCTGATCATCTGCTAACAGACAACATCAGCTCCGGTTGCTGAGGAGCCGTGCTGTATGTTGATCGCGCCGAGCGAGGGTGGGACATATTCCAGCAGAGAAGTTAAACAACATTTCTGTATTGATTTCTGCCACACTGAACATTTTACAGTGTGTTAAAGTTTCTGATGCCTATTTCTCTCCGTTCCCAGTGATAAAATTGCATATTTGTGTAAGCCAGCAGGTGTGTTTGCATGCATTTAGGTAGACGAAAATGTTAGAATATGTGTGTCTGGGTATTTGTAAGTTTTTATAACGTTCTGATTGTAACTTTAACTGTAAAATGCTCCAATAATACCCTATTAGTTGGTTAAAGGTAAGTTCCCTATAACATATTAATCCACTGATGAACATTTGTTAGTTCAGTTGACTAAATAAAAACTAGTGAAAGTAAGAAAACTATGTTTTAAAAGAGTTTAATTCCGAAAACCTCACAGGGCTGAAAGTTCCCATAGTTGAAGAAACACTTGTATGGTATTGAGTGGGAGAGTGAGACTGAAACAGTATCATACTGAAATGAATATGTGTTCTTGGCAAACAGAAATGAAATGAAACCCTCTTCTCATTGTTTTCTACTATAAAGGCCAGATAGCACTTTTTCTGTCTCTCTCACACTCTCTCTCTTTCTCTCAGTTTCAGTGTGAAACATTAGCATGACATTAAGTAACTGTTAATTTCTATTGCCAGATTAATACAAGGTGAGATAGTAATTCTACTAAAATAAAGTTTGTGCAAAATAGTAATTTAAGATTATATAGTAAGAGCAGCAGTAAAATAGCAAATGTGTTGCCTGTCAGGTGGTCTGTCTTTCTGTCTCTGTCTCTCTTTCTCTCTCTCTCTTGCTGTCTCTCGCTTTCCTGTACATTCCTGGAATTCCTCCCAGCTTTGCTGGGATTTAGACTGTGTGTGTGTGTGTGTGTGTGTGTGTGTGCGTAATCTGTCAGAATAATTGATTTAGTTTATTAAATGTCCTGAGAGAGGGAAAGTGTGCCGTGTAATGAAGAATGAAGAATTGTGTCTGGCATTAATTATTTCATTAGTTATGCTAATTGAAAAGGAACTCATTTACTAGGATCCAGAACTGAAGTCTGTGTATGTGGGCATGTTAGTGTGAATATGAAAAAAATAATTATATTACATACTTTTTTAAAATATTTTTTTTCAAATTGTAGACTCACTCAAAATTGTTTAAATTCATATTTAAATTTGTAGTCAAATGTGTGCTAATGGATGTATAAATATATGTTAACATTTGTTTGAATTTTAGTGTAGCTATCTACAACTGGTTTTCTGTTAATGAATGAAAATGTGGATCCGTTTTATAAAGTGTTATTAGCTATTATTGTTATACTTTTCCAGATCTTGTTCAGGGTTAATGTTTTTATTCACTTTTAGATGAAGTTGTGCTGCTGTATGACAAAGTATGACAGTGTCATTTCTTTCAAATATATCATCTTGAAATGTAGTGCTGCACGATAAATCACGTGATATTTAATGTGCATCTTTTCAGTGATTAACTACACAGAGCCATTGTTCACTGACAACCTGCGCAAAATATGAGCATGTTTTTGCGGAGCTTGTCGGTGAACAACGACTCTGTGTAGTTAATGTTGCTCCACGTGAAAGCGCGCAGGTGATGGAGATTTACCGCTGATTACAGAACCGGATTTACTGACAAGATGCGCATTAAATATAGCATGTGATTTATCATGCAGCCCTATTGAAATGTATGCGATTGACCTTGTGACATTAAATCATAAGGAAGGTGGGAAAGTATTTTGCATGACTCACTCCAGCAACAGTCCAGTATGTCCACACAGTGACTGTGTTCAGAGTTGAATACTAACCAACCAATTGGTTTCTGTACATTAAAGGGCCATAGAAAACTCTCGGATGCTTTCAGTTCAATCTCTTTGTTCAATGTTGAGAGATAGATGCTATAATGATGTCAAGTGCAGAGAGGCAGAGTGAAAGCATTAACACTGACCCTGCAAAGAGAGAGGAAGTGCTCAGGGAAAAGACAAAGTGAAAAGATCAGATCCATTAATATAGGGCAGAAAATATTGTTTCTGAGTGTTCTATATACCATACCCTTTTCATGATGAGGTGGAAATAATTTTGTGTGATTTTATAATCAGTTGTAATGTCAGTCTAGTAACAGGATTAGTTCATTTACATTTTTCTACTGTACATTTACACTTCAATTAAATGAAATCAGCTCGTTTTGTAAATGTTCTCCAACTGTCTGCTCTGGTTATGTGAGGAAGGCTTCTATTACCCCTTTTATCATTGTGTGGAGAGTTTGTCTTCTCTAATGACACCTCCTGCCATCCCATCCCCATCATCCTAATTATCCTCTATTTTACTTAACAGCCGGAGAAAGAGGAGGGTGGCTGTAGAGACGGGGGTCGATCCAAGATCTGAGGATAATCATTGTTTTAATTGCTTGCATTGCATGTAAAGACCTTTTTAAAAAACCCATTTAGAAAACAACTCAATTAGCATATTCAGATGCGAATCAAAGCGGGCGGCTTGTATACAGCTGGTGTAGGGAGTCGTGCATCAGACTGTTTTCAAACTGATTAAGTCAATTAAAGTTGGTTTTATTCCAGTAATGTTTCCAATTATAGTGTTTAGATATTTTCCTCCAGACTGTTAGGTCCATTCTCACAGCAGGGCTGAGACCTTTAGATGGGCTACTTCTAGTTCAGTTTATGTGACCTGTTTTTATTTAATATGTACAGTATATAGTTATGTCTGTTAATAGTAAATATCATAGTTTATAATCAATAATTTATTGAAATATTTAAATAATTCAATATCTAAATCAGTAGTAGGTTATTAGTTAATAATTTGTATAATAGTTTGTAATTAATAACACATTAATATGCAATATTAGTAATAATATATATTATAATATAATGTTATTTAAGCTGCGCAAAACATGCTCAAAATATGATTGTAGTTTTGTGGAGCTTGTCGGTGAAAGACGACTCTGTAGTTAATGCTGCTCCACGTGAAAGAGCGCAGGTGATGGAGATTTACCCTGATTGATGTGAATTAAATATAGCATGATTTATCATGCAGCCCTAGTCTGATATTTTGGTCCATAGATGTCCCTCAAGCCCCTCCATTAATGCAATTCAATGGGAGTTCAATAACTAACATAAACATAATAATGAGGTGCACCAGATATGGTCACATCCTCAAGATGGGCTAATTTGTGCAGTGTTTATGGCCATTAGCTGCCTAGCCGTGGCCCAGATTTCCCAGGCAGACTCTTTCTGTGCTGCTGCTCTGTAAGGCCCCTTCATATATGATATCTTAAATGACTCTTTAATGGCTGTAATGAGAAGAAATATTATCTAGTCTGTTCACTCTACGATGGGAGTTGAACCCAGGTCTTATACTAATATACTGGAAAATGAAGAATTGAATGAGACTTATCTTATGCATAGAATATTTGTTTTCTCTTATGCTTACCAAAGCTGAATTTTCAGCAGACATAACTCCAGTCTTCAGTGTCACATGATCCTTCACAAATTATTCTGAAGTTCAAACTGCGTTTTTGCGCGTTGGCTGGCGCCGAGCCAGAGATTTCTGATTATATATATATATATATATATATATATATATAATCGCAAAGGAATCACATGCAGCCCTAATATATATATATATATATATATATATATATATATATATATATATATATATATATATATTAGGGCTGCATGTGATTCCTTTGCGATTATGATGTAATATTGCGTAGCTTGTCAGAGAACTATGGCTCTGTATAGTAAGTGACGCTCCATTTGAAAGCAGATGATGGATATTTACTGCTAATCAAAGAACCAGCTTTATTAACGAGACACGCATGACAATCGCATGTGATTGTGCAGCCCTAATATATATATATATATATTTAGTTTCCGATCGAGTCTGAAACCATGTGATCGGATCTGGACATCCCTATTCATATTACTGTTTATTAGTACTAATAAAGTACTAATACCCAATACCTAAACTTAAGTAAGTACCTTAAGTACCTAAACTAAACTTAATTAGGAGTTTTAGGCAAAAGTCAAAGTTAATAGTTGAAATAAAGTGTGACCGAAATCTTTTGTAATATTATATATCTATTTGATTTAATGCATCTTTTCTGAATACAACTATTTTTTTGTTATTTTTTCTTAAATCTTACTGACCCTAACTTTTGAAAAAAATGTAGAAAAGTTTGGGAACCACTAACCTAGACCACCAAGAGATCTGCGACTGGTGCCCCTCACAAAAGTAAGTCTATGACACAAGTCTATGTGTTTGTGTGTGTGTGTGAGAGTGTGAAAATGTATAGCCCTTCAACATTAAAGTGTCCGTACTTCTGCTTCACTGGTTTGTAATTGATTCCCGGTGGCACGGCAGCAGTCTCCAGTCTGTCACTCAGTTTGTTTGACAGCTAGCAAAGGACATCGTAGCCTACAGCTTCTGTATGATTTTATAGCATCCCTTCTCCTTTTTTTCTGTTTTATACATCGTTAGTCATTTTTAGAATATTACTTCATATATATCTGAGGCTACGTTTTGTGTGCACTGAATTTTTTACATCTTATTTTCTGTGTCTGAAACGGAAGACGTTAGCCTGGAGTCAGTCAGCAGTGGATATTTATTGCTCTTAGGTGAATTTAAACCTTTTCTAATGTACTGTATCTCTGTTAACATTTTTCAGGTTTATGTATTCATATTCATGAACAAGGCTTGTGTCACCTTCAATATCGCATCAGGTCAGGCTGGAATATCAACTAACATAGAACAGATCTCTCGTTTTGATCAACAGTTTTAATGACTCATCATGGCAGTATCACACTTAGACAAACATGCAGGCCTGCGTTTCTAATGGAAGAGCAGACAGATGGTCTGATACAACCATCTAAAGGAGCAACTTCAACAAAAGATGGCCACTCTCCACTAGAGGGGAGCCAATTAGCCGCGTGCAGATCACTTCACTGTGAGGTTCATCTAGTGTTGTTAAGAGTCATAATTGTTCTGGTGGACGGAAGAGAGAGAAAGAGAGATGAAGGAGGTTGTCTGGAAACGTATTAATCAGACAGCCCTCTTCAGGGAGCAAGAGAAAGGTTAGATGGGTTTGTTTTTGTCACGAAAGGCTGACTTTACGGCATAACAACTGCTTGTTTCTGTCGTTCGTGCTTCAGAACCATCTCTCAGCCGTGCCGTGTAAACACAACATGCTGTTTGTTTACTTACACATGATTTACTTACACATGATGTGTGGAAGAGAAGTCTGATATATAGATAGTACCTAAATGTTAATTATGGAACTGAAACCTAATCAGACAATAACTAGCACACTTTAATTATCCAAATAATAACCCTCTTACATGACTGTGTGTGTGTGTGCTGTTATTGTCCTGTCAGTGGCCGCAGATGTGGGTTTGACAACTTTCCAAACATACCAGTTGGCTTGCTTTCTTGCTGGAATCCAGTTGAGGTATGCAGGATCAGAGCAATCAGAAAAATCTGCAATGTCATGAGAGATCACATACAAGATGTTAGAAGCACATTGAGTGCTTTGTTTTTTGTAGCTGATAATTTTTTTAAGTGTTGGCTCGAGTCTCTCCTGCACTGTAATTCTATGGAATTTTTTTCACCTGTTTTATCAAGAAAATATTACTGTATCTGCTTGCTCAGTAGAGTAATATATCTCCTCGAAAGTTACATGATTTGAGATTTCACCCACGTCTCTAGCATTTTACGCGACAAGTTACAAACTGAGGTTAATCCTTAGTTTGGGAGTTGTTAAAAATCCCTGATCCTTAGTATCTGCAACGATAACAGCAATGCTTTCATTAGGAAAAAAAATATAGTCTATAGAGACAGACGTTTGACAAATAAGTCCAATTTTCTTTTCACTTTGATATGCAGTTTTGGACAAGACACTTCTGTCTGTCTGTCTGTCATATGTTTAATGCATTAGAACCAAAGCTTTCACTTTATGTAATATCCTTGTGTTCAGCTGCTCTTGATGTTTTGCTTCATTGTTTGGACTATTTCACTCAAAACATTTTTTGTTGTAGAATTTGGCTCATGATTGGCTCATGACGTGTCTTTACCACAGTCATGCCAGGATTTTACAGAGTCCGCGGGCAGTCAATCAGATTTTCAGAATGAGTCTAAACTCTCATTAGCTCACTTGAGGTAAGATGTTAAATCTACTTTACTGATGTGGTATTCTCTCGATTCAGCTCTAATTAGTGTAGAGATAGAGTGAGAGGCTTCACGTTACAATGTTAGTTTAAAGCTCCTCAAGCCAGCACTGGAGCAGTTGGCCCGTCATGGCCCTCGGGAAGGTTGGGGTTTGTGTATTTCTGTGGTGGTTAATGTACGTGTAGTGGAGAACTTAACACAGTCTTAGAATCATCAGTCCATTGGCGTGAGGCTGTCTTGGCATTGTAGAATTGAAGCTGTAGGAACAGTTGGGCTGAGAGAAGATTTGATCCAGCTGTCTGTTAAGGCGGGCGTACACGGTGCGAATTCGGATGGTCGGAAGACCGTATGTCCACGCACACGGCACGAGTGAGTTTATCTGAAAATCGTACGGACGAGATGATATACGACACGATTTTACAACCCGCGAATTCCAGAAGCAATTGCACGAAGTTGATAGACGCATTCGACTTGAAGCACCGCTGCACGCACAGAAGGATCACTGTATGACATTAAAGTACAGCGAGAGTGATAAGAGAGCACACATATCCAATGCATTCGAATCGCTCTCGCGGTACTTTGATGTTATACAGGTGATCATTCTGTGCAGTGCTGCTTCAAGTGGAACGCGCCTAATATAACTGCTCTCCCTCTCTCATAAATGCATATCAAATATTGATACGAGCCGTGACAGTTTCCTACACGTACAGGTTATTTTTCAGCAATAGAAAACCGGGACGTTTGGTCACCCTGTGTGTGTTCTTGGGTTATAAATATCTGAAATAGGTATTACAATGTAAACATGGTTGGTGAGGACAATTCCTGTGCCCTCGTAAACCAAATGATTTTAAAAAATACTATAGCCTACGGTGTTTAATATAAATTTTAAACATGCATTTTCTGTGATGGATAGAGGTGGTGTATGGGAATATACAGTATAGAATACCGTTACGTCTATGGAGAGTCCCGTAAACTACATATGCGTGTGTGTGTGTGAGAGAGAGAGAGAGAGAGAGACGTTGCTAGAAACATACAGCGCTCGCTGTTCCTCTCAGACTTCATCGAGTTTATCCTCCTGGTCAATAGTCCACATTCACCGTGGCGCTGCCGTCTTCGTCTTTCTTCTTCTGTGCTTTTCCTAGTTCGTGATTGGTCAACTTCAGATAAAGCAACAAAACGGCTCGTTCAACCGCACCAATGCCACGAATTCAAACCGACAGCTCACGAACTTTTTAGACATGTTTAAAAATGATCGGGAGGTCGGGAAGTGCTCGTAAGCCACTCTGCTCAGCTCGTAATTCATCGCAAATGATACGAGCCGCGACCATGCGAGCATACGCGATTTCCACACCGTTGAAAAAAATCACATGCGAACTCGTACGACAGCAAAAATCGCACCGTGTATGCCCGCCTTAAGGAGCAGGCCTTACAGTCAGGGTGGCTGAATGTGTTGATGGAAATAAGTTCTAAATGACATGTTCTACTTTTCCACGTCACACTGAACTTTAGTTTCAATGACAGTCAAACTTTTGAACATGCAGTATTGTATAGGTTTGGTAATATGTAGGGCCCTATACTAAATGTATATAAATGTATGTGTATATATATATATATGTATGTGTATATATATATATATGTATGTGTATATATATATATATATATATGTATGTGTGTATATATATATATATATATATATATATATATATATATATATATATATATATATGTATATACACATATATATATATATGTTTATACACATATATATACACATATATATACACATATATATATATATATGTACACTAAAGAAAGTAGTGTGCAAGAAAAATAGAGTATAGATAAAATTGAAGAGAATGACACAATGTAATATAATATGGATTATGCAATCTCTCGCTCTGTGGCTGTTGCTGGCTAGACTTCATCAGCAAAATTTAATGATCTGCTTTCTCTACCTTGTTGCTAGGCAACATTGCCTGTACGAAACAAGGAGATCACGCCACAGAATCCCGCAAGCAGACAGGCATGAGGTCACCAAAAAGGTTTATGGGAACATGTTTATGTGTGTGATGTATTTCACCCATGATATATTTCTTCGTTTTTTACTGTTTCTTAGATGCGTTTTTAATTAAAATGTACATTAAAAGGTTTTGTTGTTGTTTTTTCATACAAAAGTACATGTTATATAATATCGTTAGCACTAACTGGTCTTCTTTTGTATGACCTGCACTTTTTTAGATGTTATCAGCTTTACACAGACAGATGAGAATTGGATGGCAGCAATTAGGATCTTGACCACTGGAAAGAAAATAGCAGGAGAAAGAAAGAAAAGCAAATGAGTGTGAGAGATGGAGAGGGAATTTAATATGAATGAATCACACCCGCTAGTACTGCGGTTTATTTAGATTCGGCTAAACTGTGCGGTCGGTTATTATGCTCTTCTCTATCATTTGAACATGCAATGAAATACACATCTCTTTGTACTTAAATAGAGTTTGCCAAATGCTTTTCACAGCAAATAATGCTGACTTTAGTAAATAAACCTAATTTATAAAGGAGGGAGATATGTTTCTTTTGAAAATAATATCAAGTACTTGATAAAGTGCTATATCAGCAAAGATAACATCTGGATTCTGTCTAGTTATAAATAAGAAACTTGTGATGAAATCTACATGCATCTACTTCAACTTCTTATTGATTTGGCCCTGAGTCGGGGTGAGCTGACTGCCTGTACAGCATTTTTGAGCAGCATAAGCATTTAAAACATCTAGATTTCAACATCCAGACAGCATAACATCACAACAGCATAAATCAGTGATGGAGAGCATACAACATTTTGCTGACCGATGGGCTGCCTTTTTTAGTGATTTGACATCAGCATCCAAAACACACAGTCTTAAAAAGACCTGCAGAATCTAGTGTGTTTATGGAGTGTTTGAATGTGTAATGAACCTCAGCATCCCTGAGGCGTTAGTTTGGATTACTGCCCGTGAGTCACTGCAGCTAGAGAGAAAGGGAGAGAAAGCTGTGAAAGGGGAAACTGATAGAGATTGTGTAATAAGTGGGGAGCAGAGCTCTTCTTTAGAAGACTTTGTAAAATTCTGTGTGTGGGTGTTGTTAGCCGGTGGGTGAAGAATCAGGACAAGTGTCACCCTGGATGGACGAGCCCTCAGTGAGAACATTGTACATACTGCAGTGTTACTCAGCACTCAGCATTCATGGAAGACAAAAGAATCAATTGGGCGAAGAACAAAGCTGGATTTAGCCCAGGCAATTAACATGATTATAATAGTCATTTCATATTACGGGATAAAACACTTTCCCAAAAGCTGGCTTCAGACAGTTTTTCAACATCAGGATTTAAAATAAGAAAACTCAAAAGGGGTTCACGCTCTCTACAACACTCACTCAGATCACTTAACTACTGTATATGCGATCTGCTGCATTACAGTCTGCTCTTTGTATGCTGTCACTCTTTATTATAGCCTACGTCATATAATCTGTACAATATAATATACTACAAATTACTGAACCATATACTACTACTGTAAGGCTTTAATATAACACAAAAGAGCAAAGCACACATTTTTAACGGTTACTTATACTTAAAACATTTAACCAATGTTCTAAATGAAATAGTTTATAAACCAACTCGAATGAAAGATTCAGTGACTTGCTCATAAATATAGTCCCTCCTTTTATTTGTAAGAGTCAGTGTTTCAATCAAATCGACTCAGTGAATGATTTATTGACTCATTCATACGGAGTAATTTGTTTCGTTATGGAATAAATCTGTCTTTTTAAAAAGAAGGCAGTTGTTCCAGTTTTATTACTTGATAGTAAAGCCATTTATAAAACAAAGTTTTCTATTTAAAACAAATGTAGATCTTTTGAAATCTCTATACATCAAAGAGTTCTGGAAAAAAAAGCATCACGGTTTCCACAAAAATATTAAGCTGCACAACTGTTTTTAACATTGATAATGATAAGAAATGTTTCTTGAGCTTCAAATCTGCATATTAGAATGATTTCTGAAGGATTTTGTGACACTGAAGACTGGAGTAGTGATGCTGAAAATTCAGCTTTTGCATCACCAGAATATTTGTTTATTATTATTATTTTTTTTTATTTTTTTTTTATTTTTTTCACAACATACCTATTTTTAACTATATTTTTGTATATTTTGTAAAAAATATTATTCACCCCAATCTTTTGGTTGACAGTGTATACTATAGTGTCTTAAGCCAAGCCATTAGAATATGTCTGGAGTGGATCAAACAAATACAGCTGTGTGAAAGCACTATGTGAAAGTGAAAAAAGTTAAAGTGATGTGAGATTCAGTCAAGTATGGTGACCCATACTCAGAATTCGTGCTCTGCATTTAACCCATCCAAAGTGCACAAACACATTGCAGTGAACACACACACACACACACACACACACACACACATACACTGTGAACACACACCCGGAGCAGTGGGCAGCCATTTTTGCTGCGGTGCCCGGGGAGCAGTTGGAGGTTCTGTGCCTTGCTCAAGGGCACCTAAGTCGTGTTATTGTAGGCCCAAGATTCAAACCCACAACCCTGTGGTTAGGAGTCAAACTCTCTAACCACTAGGCCACGACTTGGCTTTACTGCTTGAAATAATGCATTTGTTGTGTTAATGGAATGTAATAGTGTATACTTTATTTGACCTGTTTAACTGAATTTACATTAAAATTACTATTTTATTTGAAGCTTTGTGATTAAAAGCAGTAAAAACCCTGAAATGGGTCTCATGTGAACTTCTAGCAGTGTCTAGCAGAGGTTGGGGATCAAACATGAGAGCCATGAATAATTATTCATTATTTTGTACTCATCAGTTATAAAGCTATTACATTTTTAATAATTACCCCCAGAGCCCCTTTTGAGTTTCCTCTTATTCTTCATCCTGATGTTGAAAAACTAGCTGAAGCCAGCTGTTGGAAAAGTGTTTTGTCCCGTAAAATGAAATGACTATTATAATCATGTTAATTGCCTGGGCTAAATCTAGACGTTGCTCTCTGACCAATTGATTCTTTTGTCTTACGTGAATTGAATTAAAAGACTTTGCCCTCTCATAACATAAAAGACAACTCTCACAAAGCAACCTGTTGTGAAGCTTTTAAGGTGCTCTTGAGTTGCTCTTTGATGCGTCTCTTCTTGCAGTGTGATTGTATTCCTTAGAACTGTAGCAGAGCTCTTGGCTAATCATTTAGTACACAAAACAACCATGCTAAAGTGACTATCATGTTATATTATGTTTGATAACACTAAAACATTTATAAAAATATAACTTTGTGTTCCACAGAAGATAGTCCATATGGTTTATATAATAATAATATAATAATAATAATAATAATTTCTTCCTTTTGCTTTTTTTTCTTAAATTTATTTCAGAATTCTTCTGAGAAAACTACAAATTCAGAATTGCCAGATATAAATTCATAATTCTTACTTTTTTCTCTGAATTCTGAGTTTTGTTCTCCATCGCATAAAAAAAAAGGTTATTTCACAATGTGAATTTATCTCACAATTCCAACTTTTCTTCTCAGAATTGCACATTTATATCTGATTTTATAACTTGCAAATTAAAAACAAAAAAGTCTGAATTGTAAGATGAAGTCACAGTCACTATTTTTTAATCCTGGGATGGAAACAAGGGTTTATAGGAATGACATGAAGGGGAGTAAATTATAGAATTTTCATTTTTATGTGAACTGTCCATTTAAACCATAAATTAAGGTTTTCTAAATGAAGATCCTAAATGATACTGTCATGGTTTCTAAACGGATAAGATAGGGTTCTGGGTTTGGATGTTTAGCTAATATGACATCTGGTGAACATTTTGTTTAAAAAATGTTTTTTTAGAATGTGATGAAAATACGGTTCGTCCCAGATTTCTGTTATTAAAGGAACAGCTTTGTTACAGTGAATCTGTATGAACTTCCCAAGCGTGAATGACCTACTTCCCCCCCATGGACTCAGACTGCTTCATTCGCTCGTTCGTTTATTCGTTCCCTCGTTTCCCCCCGCCGCTCCCTCCATCTGTCAGCGATTGAGCTCCATTACTTGGACGGAAAGAGGCAGAGGGCTTCAAAGCACGAGCTCCTCTCCCTTCCTGTCATGGTGATTGATTTCAGAACAAGATGTTTGCCTTTCATGCTGACCATGCATGACCTCTTCAGTCTGAATGGGGTCTTCATTTCCCCTTCCCTCTAAGGATTCACACTCTTAGCCCTTGCCTTTAATTAGATACATCTTTAAACCCGCTCTTATTGTTTGTTTTATTGAGTTGGGCTAATGAAATATTCTCTTTGATGAGTGCCGGATGGTGGAGGGTGGTTGACCTTTGTTGTAATTGAGTTAATTTCTTTTAACCTGCGTTTGAAGGCTATTGGCTTGTTCTCCCCTGCTGTTACTAAAGCAATAAGTCTTTAATGCATGGCCTCGAGTCACTTAATGTGTGTATGCTGTTTTTTTCTAAACTGATGGGAACTTAAACCTGAATAAACACCAACTCATGGGGGTCAAAGCGGGGACCTACATTGAGGTCCCCATGGGTACAAAAACTTACAAATCATACAGAATGGGTTTTTGAATATATTGTTGGATATATTGAACATATATTGCATATGTATTGCATTAAGCTAACTGAGACTTGTTATAGCGCTTGCATATCATTGCTCTTTTGTTGATTTTGATTGCTTCCGTTGTGTTCACTTATAAGTCGCTTTGGATAAAAGCATCTGCTAAATGTCTACATGTAATGTAATATATTATTGCGGTCAAAATGAACATGGTAATGTAAGCAATTAAATTTATTTATTTATTTTCAGTTTAAAGCTAAAAATATTTAATACAATTAAAGCAGGTGTGGAACTAAGGTTGGCCACCTCACTTACAACTGCTGCTTTTTTATTTTTTCTTGACAAGCCTTTTCAGACGTGCACTCACCTAAGCACCAGGCACAAGTCAAACGAGTGTTGAAATGTACAGGTGACGAGGAGCTTCTGTAGAACTATGAACTGTGGTCAGATGAGATGTTGTCAAGCTATATGTCAATAAAAACCAATGTACTCGTCCTGTCAGCCGGTACTGTGCTCATAGGATGCGCTCTTCAAATCCAGACACAAACATGCGCTGTATATCGTTTATTATATATTAAAGTGCAAAAGAAACCAAGAAAATGTAATGTCGCAGTTATGTCATCAATTAAGTCATGAAATTACTAAAAAGGGGATTAAAGTTACCTTATAATTGTGCATGAATGCAAGTATATTTTATATATGAGACAAATTAAAGAACATATCTTGGAAATACAGTGGTTTTCAAAACTGATTCAATTCATCAGCATCATTAGTAGAGATTCTAAGAGCTGAAGTGGGTCAGAAAAGGTAAAGAGTTACGATGTGTCAGATCTGCGTCATGTTCAGCAGTAGTCAAAATAACATAATAACCCAGAATACTGTGATGTCTGATAATCAAAGAACAAAAGACAAAAAGAGAGAATCAATAACTTTTGTAACTTTAAAGATTCATCTATATTTAATTTAGAACTTAGTTTTTTGATAACGTTATCCAGTTTCTATATATTTTCTACTTGCTGAAGGGCAATCTGAATAAATCTGAATTCATCCTGCTTTAAAGAGCTTGAGCATTTAAAAAAGCAGATGACTAAACTGTAGTGCATGCTTATAAAAACAGAATGCTACTGCACCTTGGTGTGGATGCTAAAAGGGGTGCATGATAAATATCTGCCGATAATGCACATTAATGATTAATCCACATTCAGTGTGGATTTGTGCAGCTTGTCAGTTAACAACGGCTCTGTGAAGTAATGGTACTCTATGCAAAATCACGCAATTTACTGCTGATTAGAGAACCGGCTTTACTGTTGAGATGCACATTAATTATCGACCGATATTTATCGTGCACCCCTAGATGATAATGTAGTTATCATTATTGTTATCTTTATAGTTATAGTTCTTGTTGTGAACGTGCCTTTATTCCTATCTTACACTAGAATATTTATTTATTTTTTCCCTGAAAAACAAGCAGTGTAGAGCCTGGCTCAGTGGGAAGATTTTACCCACTGATGTGGAGGGCACAGGTCCCCTCCCCTCTCTTTTCATCTACTTCACTTCTTCCATCCATCTTTGGAATGGAACTAAATTGCTGTGTTATATTTTCTAAATCGGTGATCGCTTGGTCACAAAAGCCTATTGCTTCTAGTGCCGTCTCAAAGCAACACTTTATGTTGTGTGCTTTCCTGTTAGTGGAGTTTTTTCTGTATTTCTTTTTTGGCTAAAGAAAAAAATCTTCCCTCGGGGCCACAGATAAGAGTAATAAAACAGAGGCCATGGACAGAATCTGTCTCCGTCTTACAAAAGCCTGTGTAGTTATGCATGGCATGGGAACTGATCCCTGGAGTGGCTCTGCTGTAGAACAGGGGTGTAATCACGAAATGGGGTCGAAGTGCAGGTCTCCCATGCTGTTCTCTTTCTGTCTCTCTCATTTGCTGCTGGGTAAAGGGAGTGGGAGTTTTCCTGTTTGCCTCGTCAGCATCCCCTGCATCTGTAGGATAGTGAGCACAGCCCTCGTATGTGTCACTAATGAATCAGGAGGACAAACATATTGTTCAGAGTCTACAACTCTAAATTGATTTTATTTTTGTTCGTTTTATTAAATTTTGTATCCAAAAAGTTGGATTCAGAATCTGCTTGGCTGATAAATCTGAATGGGAATGTCTGTGCATTTGTCTGTCTGTTGTTTTAATGTGTCTTTCTTTCTGTTCAGACATCATTACATTTTCACGGTGAAGCAGATGAAAGATAAAAACCCATGTAGACTGTAAAAACCTACTTTGCACTTGAAAGCTGCTGCCTTTGAGGGATGTCTGTGAGAGAGTACGGAGGTGTTTAAAGTCCCCACAGCAAAAGAAGAACTTCTAGAAAGCAAGGCAGCAAAGTGAACTCTTGGGAGTTTGTGTTATGTGTATTTGTGGGTAGATGTTCTTGTATCCAGAGTTTACCTCGCTGAATCTCTTGGGAAATGGCAAAAAATATACAAATAAAACCAAAACAAGTTTTCTCTGAAATGGAAGCCTTTGTTTTAACATAGCAGAAGGTTGAAAGCAGGTTTATTTTTTTTATTTGAAGTTTTTTGCACTCATTCTGAATCTCTGTATGTGCTGTATGATAAGAATGCTACAGGCAAAGGAAGACAGATAAATAAAATGTGCAGAAAAAAGGCTACTCTTTTCTTACTTCTAGAATAGAAAACAGGTCTTCACCAAAAAAGTAGGTTTTAAGTTTTTTTTTTCTCCAAGAATAAACTAGACAAGTATAAATGAGCAATTTATCGTCAGATGTTTTCCCAGAGTGAACTTCTTATGTTTCTTCTTTCAGCATCACATGTTGTTGTACTTAATTCACACTGAAAGACGCACATTCAGGCCAGATGTGCTCACAGATGGATTAATGAAGTTTGCCATGTTGTCGAAAGATCACTGTAGTTCCTGCAGAAGAAAAGCTCATGGAATCAGGCCCATCCATTTAATCATGTGTCCCAGGCCCACCTTGGCTGTAATTCAGCACACACTCGAGCGCTAGTGATCATGGAAGTGATTGCTGTGGAAAAGCCATTCACGTTCACGCTCTGCATACTTGACAAACTCACTTTCCATATCCTCAATAATCTCATGCGCTTTTCTGTCAGAAAAACATACTGAATATTCCATTCAGAATATACTGTCAACTGCATACTAGTTTTACATATCTCATATACCAGTTAAAACAGCAATTTTAACAGTTAAATTGTATTATGGTACATTGTTGTCACATGATCCATTAGTGCAATAAAAGTGCAATACAAAAGTGCAAAGGTTAGTGTAATTCTTAGTGTGTATTTTCAAACTGTGTGTTTAAAAATTTGAAAGTAATTTTCATTTTTGATTTTGTTGTATTTTTAGTGCAATTATGAGTGATATATTATTAACTTTTGGCAGTTTGGCAGTCATTCATCACATTAAAAGTGGTCAAATGCATTGTGGGATACACTGTTTTTTTCTATTCATTTGAGTATTCCATGCCTACATATTGCTTCCTTTAAAATATAGCAAGTATTATGTCTGAACATATACTCATCCTCGTCTCAATGTCATCTATGAGGAGCTTCTCCTCTCAAGCAGCTGAAATGAATCAACTACTGCTTGATTTTTTGAGACTGAATGATTCTGATGGCTGAATAGAGAGATACGGCATGAATAGAGGTTGTCCCTCAGCACAGATACCCGGAGTGCTCTATCAGAGCTGAAGAGCTGATGGCTGGTTATCAGCCTGTCATATCTTGCAGTCCTAACATGCTGTCTGCTCAGCCGAGAGTTCTTTTGATGTTTCTGACTTCAAGTATAAGAACAAGGCTATTAAACATGTAATGTCTCTGAAGCATGTAATCTGATTTGGTACATAAGTTTAACATGATAAATGATGATCCGCAGGCGGATGAGGGCTGATGGTGTATCTCCTCTCAAACACACACACACACTTGCAGAGTAGAAGGTCTTTTTCCACATACAGTTTGCATCAGATACATGGAAACACTGGCTGACTGCAAAAACAGCAGTTTGCTGCCCATCATTTTGTAACTGGTCTGAGTGTTTTTGGACAAAGGTTGGAATGCAGTTTATTTTACCATTGAGATTGCTGGAGAGTGTGACATTAGATTAGTTTTGAGATACCTAAAGTTGTAAGTTATGTATGAAAGTGTTAAAGCAGAGATGTTTAAACTACAGTAGCAAAAGAATTTATGATTATTTATTTTTGTGAATCACTTCAATCTGTCAGCTTCAGTGAATCAATTCAAAAAGATTCAAGGATTAATTTGCTTCATCCCTAAAAAAAGGTTCCTATAGCACTCCTCCCCAGTTTTAGTAGGAAAATCATTTAAAGTAGAAACTATTTAATATAATTTTCTGTTTTTAAATGTAATCTATTCCTGTGATGGCCAGGCTTAATTTTAAGCAGCCATTCTTGCGGTCTTCAGTGTCTCACGATCCTTCAGAAATCATTTTAATATGTTGATTCGGTGCTCAGGAAACAGCCATTAGTATTATCCATGTTGAAGACAGTTGTGCTTAATGTTTTTGTTGAAATGGAATACATTTTTAATGTATTCTTTAAGTATTTTCTTTTCTTTTCATCAAGTCTTAAATATTCTGAATCACTGTGCTGTTTCTAGTATTCTCTCCTACTCTAAACTGTGTCTAATGTCTCACTTTTTCCTTCCTTTAGTGTGCTGTTTTTGGCACGGGAAGTATCTATCTCTCCGTAGCTGGAGTATAATAAAGTAATTGATTGGTTCTGTAAGCAGAGATATGTGAAGATACACAGCTCCCCTGCAGAGACAAGCTTTGTCATATTGAATATTGATCTTCCTGTCTCGAGTCCTCTGTGGATGAGAAAGTTCTGTCAGACCGGAGCACTGCTCCTCTGCTTCCTCTGCTGTATTTGAGACTCCTTTTATCAAAATGCTTGTTTTTCTGTGGGGTAAAGATTATTTTATTTAGCAGCTTGGCAGAACAATGTTTGCTGGAGGATGACAAGCATACGCCTACTGAAGTGTGTACTGCATAGGTTGTGCAATGTGTTTTCTTACACAATACAAACTTCATGCTGTTTATTATTGGTCCTTAATGACATTAAACTACACGTCATTTACATAACCAAGTATGGTGATCCATACTCAGAATTCGTGCTCTACGTTTAACCCATCCAAAGTGCACACACACATTAGTGAACACACACACACACACTGTGAACACACACCCGGAGTAGTTGGCAGCCATTTATGCTGCGGCGCCCGGGGAGCAGTTAGGGGGTTCTGTGCCCTGCTCAAGGGCACCTAAGTCATTGTATTGCCAGCCCGAGACTCGAACCCACAACCTTAGGGTTAGGAGTCAAACTCCCTAACCACTAGGCCACGATTTCCCCTTTGTGCTGCGTAATGTTTCCGTTTTGATGAATAAAGTTAAAAAGAACAGTGTTTATTGGAAATAAAAATCTTAACAAATATTTTTACTGTCACTATTGATCAGTTGAATGTGTCCTTGCTAAATAAATGTATGAAATGTATAAATCTTACTGAGCCCGAACTTTTCGAACGGTAGTGTATAGTGGGAAATGCTGTCTGAGAAAGGTTTGATTTTATTTATTGAGATTTGATTGAATCTTGAGAAGTGTACATTATTATAAGACTACAACAACCATTTTTGTCTTCGCTCTGAGTGTTAGTTAAGTCTGCATTCAGAAAAGTCATTTTAGAGGCTTAGAGGTTCTTACATTTTGATAAAATATTATAATCCGTATTTTTTTTTATTTGTATAGTAACGAATTTCTCACAATAAAATTTATAATGAAAAGTGTATTTATGTATTTATAATGAAATTCATGTGTCAAAATGTTTAATTATTATTTTTTTCTGGCAGAAGGACATGACCCTGAAGCCCCACGAGCGGAGACAGAACCAGGCAGGACCGCTGCGCAAGAAGAAGCCCGGCCGAGTGCCGAACGGGTTGAGTTTGGACCTACACAAGGGCCGACTCAACCACAGTAACCACCAGCACCACCACTCTGACCAGGAGAACAACCCTCGCCTGGCCCATACACACAGCAAGAAGAAGAAACACCTGCAGAAGAAACACAGACCTGTGAGTCCAACTTTATCTTTTCAAACAGGAAAACATATAGGCCTTGTATTTGGTTGATTAGTTTCTTAAAGATTTTCCACAATCCTGTGCATGAGCTTCAGCACATGGTTGAGTAAAGCTGTTCAAAAACAGCTTTTGTTTTTATTTTCAGTTAGTCAATTTAGTGCTCCAACTTCAACTTTTATGTTTTCCATTTGCATCTAATTACAATTTACTTAACTGAGACACTTCTCTGTATGTGTTTTTGTGAAATTCTTTACAAAATTAAATCATGATTAGATTGTGTATTGAGTTGATGTAAAACTACAGTCATGCTAATTTCTCAAAGCTGCATATGTCTGTCTTCACTGACAATGACTGAACAACAGAAAAGGTGTGACAATCTGACTTCATTAAGGCAGAGCTCATTTGAATCAAGTAATTGCAGATGATTATTAGCTATCTATGTAGCAGCCTAACATTTATTACTGATCTAATCAGAGGTAATTAATATGACACCAGGTTTTACAGGCACGCTGGTGGTTTGTTGGGTCTTTCTGGCATTACACAATGACAAAAATGTGGACTGATTTACAAAAAGTGCTAAAGTGGGGGAGATAGAGAATAATAAATATTGTGTCCTCTAAGATTAGATCCGAAAAGACACTGCTGATTAATTCAGTCATTAAGGATGAATGAGAAGAGGATGGCGCTGTTTTTTTGGGGGGGAACTTTTTTTTATGTTGAAAATTAAATTAGTCACTCTTGTTATTGTTGCTGCGAGGTGTTGCACTATTGCTCTTTGTGTTTGTGGCAATTATGAAATCCTCTTGTTTTGGTAATGAGTATTTATAGCATGTTTACACAAAGGAATCTACAAGATGGATTTAAATGCTGGTTAAGACAAGAAAAGATGAGATTTAAACACATTATAGTATGGGCCCGATTTTAACGATCTACACGAAGAGTGTAAAGCGTACGGCGCAGGTTCACTCAGGGCGTGTCCAAATGAGCGTAACGTTCAATAAACCAACCAGAGTGTCATCTCCCATTCCCTTTAAGAGCGAGATGCGCTCGCGCCATGGCGGATCGCTATTTACATGGCGGAATTTGTTGGCGGAAGAGCTGAATGATTCTCAAACAAAGAAACCGATCTGCTCGTGTGCATCCCTATGTGTAATAAGCAAAGTAAACGCGCACTGTGGACCCGCCCAGAGGCGCATTTTCTACCACGTGCTTTTTAAAAAACCTTTGACTTTGACGAGGTTGGAGCTGGTCTGTGGTGCAGTCTATTTTCAGCTTATTAAAATAGCAATGCACCTGAACACACGTCTTTTTTAGACCAGCACGCCCCATGCACACAAATAAGCGCAAATGCATTTGCTAATTAAATGATGTGGCGCTGGATGGGAAAATGCAAACGGCGCCGGACTGAAACTAGCAAAAACTAGCAAAAAAGTTTTTACGCTCGCTTGAGGTGGTTTTTGACTTGTGCGAAAAGAGTTAACGTGAATAATGGGAGATGGAAATACATTTTGCGAATAAATTCCTCCAAGTGCATCAAAAAAGTAATGTGACTTTGCGCTATGGGACGGCAAATCCTGACTAACCAGCTGACCGATCTTGTTTCACAGCATCTGAAATGTTGTTATATGGTCATTTGGAAATGACCGAACAAAATCTGTCATCAAAGTATTTCTGTATAATTGCCTCCCAGAATAGTTAAAAGACTGCATTCCCAAACAGCAGCATCCACCTCCGAAAGCAATTTATTATATAGGAGAATTATTATATTCAGTAGCTTCTCCTACATTTCTTAGTTATGTATAGTGCCAGTTTATCAGGAAGTGTGGATTATGTTCTCTTTGACTCATTGGATGGTAACGGTGCTTTTTCTTAAATGTTTTGTGCGTTATTCCAATTTTGTGCGCAAGTTAAATTCACAACTTGGGGTAGAAACCCGGCTAATGGCTCCTTAATTGTTAATGTCTGGAGCCGTGTGTGGATTTTAATATGAGAGGACAACAGAGGATGGATTTTTTTTCCACTGTAGGAAGCATTATTATGGATTCTGGACTTTTATTTTTGCAAGAAGTGATTGTTTAAAGTTGAAACGCCTTAATGATGGATTTGGTTTTTAAAAACACAGCTGTTCATTTTATAAGGCATTAATTGATGTACTGGAGTCATTCTGATGGCACCCATTCACTGCACAGGATCCATAACGTAATTTTCTCAAATCTGTTCCAATGAAGAAACAAAATAACCTGTGTATTGCATGACTAGGAGTATGTTCAGTTTTTGGTGAACTATTCCTATAAGCACAGAAAAAAACAATAAATCCAATAAGTGTCTCTCAAACGTGGTCCATACACTTTATTTTAAAACTTGTAAAGTCATACAGTAGCTTTGTTTTACAAACACACGGAAATTGAAGTAATTCACTGACAATCCATGGTGTTGTGAACATCTGCATTGAATTGATTCATCTAACCGATTTATTGAAAGAATATGGCTCAAAAGAATGATTCATTCACTCATGCTCCAAGGAGAGCTAGGTCTGAAGTCATGATTTTTGAAGATGTTGACCTGAATTTAAGTCTAACAATGCTACAGTATGACTTCAGGAGACTTATATGGACAGCTGTTATTATACCTTAATAGTATTTGTATCCTTTTTGAAGCTTCCCAATTCATTGTAATAGGATGTGGAATGTACATTCTTCAAAACATTCAGGGATACAGCTTTGGAACCATGTGAGGGTAAGTAAATAATGACAGTTTCTTTTTGGGAGGGTGAAATATTTCTTTAAACACATGCTCAAAGGCATACACACTCTTCCCATAGATGGAACCTGCAGACAGGAAGGGTAAAGGTACCATTTGTCCTTGTTAGAAAGAAAGAGAGAGAAAGAGAGATTGCACAGCTTTCTCATTTATCATGTGTATTCTGCCAATGGCTGAATTAAGGGCAGACAAATCCATCTCTCATGGAGCAGTCTGAAGGAAGTGATGGCTAGGACACTTTAAGCTTTTATCAAACACCAAGGCAATGGCCATAAACTTGAGTTACGCTGGATAGTGGGGGATTCAATACCCTTTCTTCATTGTTTCATCCTCTTTCTCCCTTGACCTTCTTTTCTGCCTAGCTGTGTGTGTATTTTGTGCTGCACAGGTCTGAGTTTGACATCCAGGGCATGTGTCAAACATTGCTTATTTATGTATGTATGTATGTACACATACTACATTTACATTTTCTTATAATAAATAAGATAAAAAATACAGTAAAATTCAAAACTATGTTTTACTCTTTTCCTTAGTGATTTCCCCTAGGCCTAAGAGCCCATCTTACATGTTCTGCCTGTGTGTATATGTTTGTGTGAATAAGAGAGTCTGTTCACAGTTGTGTGTGTCTGTATGTGGGATTCAGTCCCAGCAGATGGGTCTCAATGTTTCCTGCTGAGTTGACTCCGCTGACAGCTCTGACTCACCTTTATAACACTGTCACACAAAATATTGTTCACAGTCTTGGCTCCAGAACCCCTGGCTCGCCTCTCCTGAGCCCTGAACAGCTGTCCACTACAGCGATTGTGTGAAGAGCACTGATTTAGAAAATCGGGGAATCTGGCAGGCAACCCTGGGGAAGGATCCAGAGGAGCACTCATATCTCACATGGCCAGGAAAACATGATTATCCATCCCGTTATTTTCCAAACCGCTTGTCCTATGTACTGTAGGGTTGTGGGAATGCTGGAGGCTGTGCCAGTGTCTGTCAGTGGGGTGTAGGCAGGGAAACACACTGGATATTTTTAAGGAAACCATGACTATACTTCATATACTGGAGTCACACACAAACACAAACACAAACACATACACACACACACACACACACACACACATATATATATATATATATATATATATATATATATATATATATATATATATATATATATATATATATATATATATATATATATTCATACTAGTAAGAAATGTTTGAGTGCAAAATCAGTGTATTAGAATGATTTCTGAAAAATCATCCAAAAATCTGTATTATAACAATAGTACACAAATCGGTAGCACTTTATTTTACAGTCCTGTTCCTCATGTACATACTATGTACTTATTATAGTAATTACAATAACTATGTAATAACTAGGTACTAACCCTGAACCTACCCCTAAACCTAACCCCACCCCATGTAGTTACCTTGTGTTACCAGAACTTTCTTAAATAAATACACTGTAAGTACACTATAAGTACATGTTAGTACACGTACTGTAAAATAAAGTGCAACCCACAAATCTATACAAATACTATAGGTTTGATTAAATAAAAAGAGTCTTCTTGTGTGGGTAAATACTTCTATGATTGTGTTTCTTTATATTGATGCATTTTTAAATTATATATATCAGTTATTAATTAAATGTGATTTTAAATGTATGTCACCCTACCATGGGCACCGTATGTGGGTATCTGAGTTTGTGCACTAATCACAGGGCCTTGCACAGATGAGGTTAGCATGGTTGTCATCTGCCTGGGAGTATGTGTGTGTGCAAGACTGTTTATGAGTCGGTATTTGTGTTTGAATGTGAAGTGTTGTTTTTGTGTCAGAATATGCGTGCGTGTGTGTGTGTGTGTGTGGGACAGAAGTGGCATGCTGAGAGGCCCATCTGGCCAGAAACAAGCACATATTCTCTGGCCTTGCCGCTGGGAGCTGTGTTCAGTCGTTTGTGTGAGAAATGTACACAGTGTGACACTGCCGAAGAGGACACAGTGCCGGTATTTTCCTGATCAGTGTGTCCTCTTATTTACACACATTTGTGAGTGGTCAATGGCTTGCTTAGTGTCAGTTTCTGCAGGATGCTGTATATGGGCCAAGATTACATTTTGAGACACCTGGATTGAAAAGGTTTATCAGTTGTAAGTATTTGTTTATGGACATGAAATTATGATACATTATATTATGTTATGTGGTGTTATCTTATGTTTTATTATATACTGTACTTTTTTCATTCCATGTACAGTTTGTGTGGCCACTTAAAATCAGCTGCATCAGACAGAGAGACAGATTTTTGTTATTTCAATTACATAAAACCATTTATGATGTTGTGGTTCCTAATAAAGTGCCCTGCCAGCTGGCAGTGACTGCTTTTATTTATTCAGCAAAGCCAGGCTTTACTTGGTGGGTGTTAATTTTGGACCATGTTTATATGCGTGGTTGTTCATTCATGTCAGTTATAGAGCCCACTCTAACCCACAAGCATCTCAAAGGCACACATGGAAACTCTCTCCAACTCTTTTGCCTTTTCTACTCTTTCTTGTGCTCTCAAGTTTGCAGCAGCTTCACTTATGCCTCCATCAGAGAACACAAGGACAAAGGACAAAATGTGACTCAGCGACACACACAAACACACACCTGATAAATGCTAGCTCCAGAACTGAACACACTAAAGTGGTAGCATTATTATTATCAGGCAGGGATTTTCACACTGGGTCCTGTGGGGAAAAAAAGTGTGCATATGTATGTATATATAAAAATACAGCAAAAACAGTAATATTATAGTCCCTCCAGAAAAACACTGATTTTTTTTTGTGATTGTTGCGGGCAAAAATCCTTGATTTTGCGGCATGTTTTCTTAAAATGCAATGGAATATGCGGGATATTTTAGCAATTTTATGCGATGAAATTGCGTGAACCTGCAAAAAACTGCGGTTTGATGAAAAAGAGAAAAAAAAAGGTGATTCCCCCAACACTTTTTTCTCACTAGGCTACTACCTTAATGTAAAGAGTAATTTCTTATTACTTCCTATGATAAGCGAGCATACTAAATCACAGAATATTTAAGTTGCAATCTCTTACTGCAACGTAAATTATTTTACATACTACTAATATAATTACAACTGTAAGTTTTTGGTACTGTTCTGTAACAAAAAAGTGCAATCTTACAACTGTAAAGTTGCATCAACTTCTGAATGAAACTACAACAGTGTTAGTAGCCTAGTGAGAAGGGGAATCACCTTTTTTTTCTCTATTTCATCAAACCTCAGTTTTCGCAAGTTCTCACAATATAATTTTGCTCCACTGTCATGTAACAAATCGGGAAACTGCTTCGCTCGTTTTTTGCGCTTATTTTTGTTGCCAAATAAGAACGATTTGCGCGCTTCAAGTTTCACCCTGGTTTTACTGCGGGGTTTGCAGATGATGTTCACGTCACGTAATTACGTCACTTCATAAGGTTCCCATGGCAAAAGGGGGAAAATGGCGCTTTACTTGTGTGAAGTAAACGCAACATTTTTCAACTTTCTGCTAATATATATGTGAGTTTCTTGCAATGAAAATACAGGGATTATGAAATCATGCTAGCCCCGCATATTTTGCTTTCTGAAATCGGCAATTTATGCGGCAAAAGAGTGGCGTATTTGAAAAAATGCGACCGAGCATAAATATGCGGCCTTTGGCTGATTATGCATTAAATCAGGCGATCACATAATCACGTTTTTTTGGAGGGACTGATATTATGGAGTATTATTACAATTTGAAGTAACTGATTTAAATGTTTAGATATTTCAAAATGTCATGGCAAAGCTATAAAATATATGCTGTACATTTTTGTGATTGAAAAGCTGAAATTTTTGCAGACATTACTCCAGGCTTTATTGTCATCTGGCACCCAGATATTTTTTGCCCGGGTCCATTTGAATTTAAGCAACACCTTATATGAGTCACTTAAAACTCTCGTCTTTGTTTTCTTTATTTCTGGCAAAGAAAATTGTCCTAATGTTGCCTTTGTGTGACAGTTACTCTTACGCACATTCAGTAATAATGGTGCTAATGTAATGGTAATGCTACTTCCCGTCAGCCCCCAGCGCTTCCTTTTCCTCTGAGTCTTAATGCTGTTTGACAAGACTAGGCCATGATGTCCCCCTATCACAGTGCGGTTGTAATTTCTCCCCCTTGCTCCTCTCTCTCTCCCTGTTTGGAAGAAATGGAATTAGCTCTTTTTCCGCTCGCCATGTATTACAACATCTCTGCTTGACAGGATTGGGTGAAGCGTTAACCTCGCAGACAAGCTTGTTAAGCATTGTTGCAGAGGTGACTGGGCTAAAGACAGGATAATAGACACCCTTGCTGCCGGCTGTCTGTCAAGTTGAGGGTGGGCAGTCCATATGCTGAAATTAAGCGAGAACAGTTTACCTTTCTGGGTTGTAATACCTCAGACAGTTGCTGTCAGTCAGACGGCTTGTGTATCCAGTATTAATTGCACCTCACTACAGCACTTGAAGAGCAGCATTGTTAAAACTGCATGTCAATCAAACCAACCCATTTAGCTGAAATCAAAAACGAATGGCCCTTCAAGAAGAGTTACAAACAGATGCACACACTGTTTTTAATTACAAAAAAATCTAAGATCCCTAATCAACCGTCTTGTTTAGTTACATGAAGCAAAATGTAAATGTAAACTTCCTGTGTTTTTTTGTCGTATAACCCTAAGTTTACTTCCTCCACTTCTCTTAATGAACTGCTAAACTGAGACAAGTATAAAATCAGAACTGTCAAAATGTGTTGATTGTATAAATTTTTTTTATGTTTTGATACACACAGACAAAAAATTAAATAATAATAATAATAATTTGTTGAGCTACCTCCTTTTTAGCCAGTCAGGAGAACTGTTCAAACAGTCATAGTACAACTATGTTCAGCTCTAAGACGTGAGTAATATCATTAAGTGCCATCCACATTTGAAACCGTTAACCTTGGGTCATTCTTAACCCTGGGTAAACAGAATCCAAGGATATCTTGCTTCAAGTTTCGCACTGCTCATAATTTAGCCAGTATTAACAATAATATCTTGGTACTACAATTCGTTATAATTCAGTACAATAGAAAAGCAGTACTAATTTTCTAAATCACAAGTATGAAACCATTCCCTACCTAGGGTTAAAGAGAGGTTTAGAACGTTGACAACCCAAGGTTTAGGTTTTTTTTTTATTTAAAAGATATATTTAGATGTAATAATTTTACAGGAACCAAGTTAAATACAGTACTCATAGATAGATAGATAGATAGATGGATGGATGGATGGTTATAGATGGATAGATAGATGTTCCAGCAAACAGCATGAAGATACATAGAAATGGTTTTAGCTGTCATTCGTAAATGTTTGTGTCTAGATTGTTAAACAAGGCCTATAAACACTTCATGAACTTTCTTCTGATCAATTCTCTTGTTCTTCCCATATTTTAGCATAAAGCAAACATTTCCCCAGCATTCCATTCCATTTTTTCTTTTAGAAACTTCAGCAGAGAAGCTGGTACAGTAGTTTGTGGAGCTTGTGATTCTTTTTCCACTGGTCTGGCCAAGGTTTCCAGAGTGAGATTGTTGATCAGCTCATCGGGATGGAATTTAGCTCTGCATGGATCAGTGGTTGTACATCTGGACTGGAATTGAAGGCCAGTGTTTAGATGCCAGCATCACATTTGTATAGATTTGTGTAGTCTCCTTATGGAAACCCAGGCATTGCTCAACACCCTGGTGAACATAAAACACTGCCTACAGGAATAATTCACCAAAAATAGAAATAATCAAAATATCATTAAACCTGTTTTTTCATAGTTATTTAAATCCATTTTGCGAGTATTGTGGAAAGTAGTAGAACTTATCACAGTTTGCTTTACTGTTTTTATACACACAGTTCTCTTCTGTCACAACTCATTCTTCCTGATAACATAAACATTGAATCATTTCTCTCTCAGTGGCCATCAGACACCACAGAGTAATCATGTGGGTATATTCAACAAGGACTGATCTATCATGTGTTGTCACAGTCTGAATAAGCAAGCTAGGACTTGACTGTTACACCATATCCTAACCACACTCTTTATTGTTGGTTTCATGAAGAACTTTTAACACCCAGTCCACAAAAAGTTCATTAAAGTACAAAAAAAAAAGAAAAAAATTGGTTGGTTCTTCTATGGTATTGCTGTGATTCGTAGTCTTTGTGTCTTGTAAGGATATGATGTAACATTCTGGGTGGAACTTAAACTTTAATACCAAGCTTAAAGAAACTACTTTTCTAAAAAAAAAACTTTATCTCCAAAACTAAGGTTATGTTTGAAATCATAAGAAAGTAAGTTGCATCACCCTCAGGTGGATCTGTGAAGGAACCAGGAGGTGTTTGGCACCTAGTGAACCTGTAAAGACACTATTGATCAGGAAACCCTGCAGGGGTCCTTTGAGGGAATGGGAAAGTGAGAGCGGAGAGAGGAGATGTTGAAACATGCGGGGCGAAATCTGAATGAAAAAGGAAAAAGGAGCTAGTGGAAAGAGAGAACGTTTTTTTGGTCAGAACAGATGGGGTGATATTTCATGTCCAGTACACAGCACACAGAGAAACATAAATTCCAGTCAGTATTGAATACAGAGCCTCCTGCAGGGAAGCCGTTCATAGGTTCAGGCCCTTTCTGTGCTCGTTTTGAATAGCTCCCGGGAGATATTCTGCTCTAGCGATGATCAAGGAACAGCTCTCAACACCGAAATCCTGACATCACGTACAATAAGAGCAACTGGCCTATGACAAGAAAAACTGGTTTCCATTCAGCACTGAAGAGCAGCTTTAGCTGAGTCTATTCTGGATGAATAAGCAAGCAAGCTCTCACCATGGCCTACATAAGTACAGCTGAATTTAGAGGTACTAAAGACACTGTGTTGGTGCTGCGGAGATGGAAATAGAGTCTGTGTGTTTCTGTTTGGATGGATAGAGTGAATGATTGATCTGGGTGTGTTCTGATATAACTCAACAAATTGGCCATAAAGTGAATTGAATTTAATAAATAAAATCAAATTATGGCTACACGACCACCACTGAGCCACAGTCATCTCTATGTCTCCCTGTCTGTCTTTTGTTCAGCTGGGACCGGTTATTAATCTGGTCTCCCCTTAAAAATGAAGTTACTCAGAGAGCAGTCCAGTGAGTAACTCCAACAGCAACAATTATTATTATGATTGTTACTGTTGTTATCATGATATGTTAATACATCGCATTTTTAAAGCTTATTAACTGACTAATGTTCAAGTTACAGTTTGATTGTATTGTATCACTGTCAAATGTTTCAGCGATCTGTATGGAATGTTCTGTTTTACTGCCAAAATTGCTCTTAAATTGAGAATGCGAAGAACACAGCAGGTGGTAACAAAGAAATGCACCCATTAACGCAATGTGCAGACACACACAAACAAACAATCAGAATATAGCAGGAATTTAGGTGTAGGACAGCACTTTTCCTGTCAAAATAATTCTAAATTTGTTAAGTCCCTTTCACACTGCACGTCGGACCCGGCAAATTGCCGGAACATTGCCGGGTTGCCTTCTGTGTGAAAGCAAACACGTCCTGGGATTGATTCCGGGATTGGTCCCCGGTCGGGGACCTAGTAACATTGCCGGGTTCAATCCCGGGATGAGCACTGTGTGAACAAAAGCCAGATCTAATGCCGTGTGTCGAAGTGATGACGCACATTATCACGCGACTCTTTTAACGGCTGTTTTGAAGGAAGAAAATATGTGCAAACTGTATGAAGCAGAGATCAGTTAGTTCCTCACTTTCCTAGCTTTCGCTAGCCTCAGTGAAAGTATAACGTGCATAACTTTTTCGCCCTGATGTCACGTGTCGTTACGGGATCTTTACGGGTTGTGTGTGAAAGCACGCACATATCCCAGGTAATCACTGGCAGTGTGAAATTGCAAAATCTAGCGACCCAGGAACAATTGCTGGAACACTTTACCCGTGTATTTGCTGGAATCTCAGTGTAAAAGAGGCTTCAGTGATGTTAGTGAGAGCTACTATTTTCTTATTATTTGTAAACGGGGAGGTAAAATTTGTAGTCTGATTGGAAATGGACAGAATACTTTGTTTTATTTGAGTTTTACTTGTTTCTTGCCCATTATTAGAACAAATTAATACAAATACTGATGTAGGAACTCTTGCATTAGTTGTATAACTGTTTCTTTTGGGAGTTCAGATGAAGTTAACACATGACTGCCAAGTCTAGAAAATCTGACATCGGTGAACAGAACAGTTAAATGCTTGTCTGATTGCTGCTAAGTGCCTTCAACCTCTAGCATTACGAATGCTCATTAGTGAACAAACAGTTTGTCAGATGTGTGACAAAAACACAGATGTCATAAATTAAGCTAATATAATTATAAATAACCATCATTTTAAAGGTCCTATGACATGAAAATTTCACTTTCTGAGGTTTTTTAACATTAATATGAGTTCCCCTAGCCTGTATATGCTCCCCAAGTTTCTAGAAATTTGAATCGGTGTACATTGAGATTTTTCTATCTTTCTCTGCCTTTGAGAAAATGGAAGCTCAAACGGGCTGATCTTGAATCTCCTCGTTGTGACGTTGTAACGAGAATTGTTACCTCCCCTTTCTCTGCTTTGCCCGCCCAAATATTTACATATAATTCAGTCGCAATGTCAGCACAGGCATTACAAACAGACTTTTATGATATGGATTCGACGGCACTGGCACAAACAGTGAGTAACTGTTCATTAATGCCTGATCTGTGATCAGTGATTTCTGTGTAGCTGATCATTCAAGTTCACACAGACTTTCTTTCTAAATCGTTTAATACTGTTTATGCGTCAGTGAATCAAGCCAGTGACTAAACGATCAACTTCACGTTGTTTCTCTTAGTAGCATGAAACAAATCTATTATTTAAATTGTGATTTAACTACAGAGAGCGATCAAAGAACACTAGCTTTTTTCCGGAGCTGTTACACATCGCGAGTATATCTGCACACTTGCCCAAACTGCCGTTACAATGAATGACACTGTTATGCTGCACAACGGAGCTCTTACTGTATTCATGTGTTTGCTGTTAGCTGTGGTGAAAGCATTTTGTGAGAGAAAACGTGTTGCAATAATGACGAGATCACTGCATCCACGCGATAAACTGACTCTGTCTACTCAATGCTCATCACTGCAGCCTTTCATGTGATGGGGAAAAGATTGAAAAAATAATTATATAATCAACACTTCCACGATTCGTTAATCTCGACAGCTGTAATAGTAATATATATATATATATATATATATATATATATATATATATATATATTTGAGAGGGGTTTCACATGTAATATGCATTTCGAATGCAAAGATGTCAGCCAATCACAACAGTTGTCTCCCAGCAGACACGCCCCTTCAAACAGAGCATTCAAGCCAGAGGGCTAATGTCAGGATCTAAAAATGCTTTTTATTTCTAAATTTTAAATGTAAAAATCATACTAACAATATAAATACACCCAAGGAAACATTAAAAAGCATTTAAAGAAAAGGAAATAATCCATGTCATGGGACCTTTAAGGAAAGGGTTATTGTAATATTATGTGATTTGTACAGTAATGTTTTCTCACAGGTGAATGAGACAACCTAATCTGACAGCGTTGCGTTCACCCTCTCATTGTGTCGCTGGTTAGCCTCTGGTCTGTATACGTTCATGAGTTTTGGAGGAGGTGTGGCTTTGGCAAGTGATTTGCAGGAAGGATAGGATCTTGGGCTTTCAAAGATACATCGCTTTTCTAGCCTCTCTGAAATGACCTGCCCTACCTTAACACACACAGACTACATAGATAACATGCATACATTCACACATGGTTCTAGTTTCAGAGATAAACACACTGTTGAACTGTGCATATGAATTTTATTATTTTATATATTTAATCTTTAACTGCATAACATTTAACAATACACTATAGAAGGTCATTATTAATATGCCAATTCTTGTAAATATATTTTTTGAAAGTGCAGAGGCTGTATCATGTCTATGGGAGAATATTGTTGAAGATAGTTTTTTGGAGAGCATGTGTTTATCTCTCTCTGCACACTTGCTGCCTATAGCCACCCCCAGGCAACACAATCGATTCGGAATTCTTTTCTTTTATATTTTTTGTGTACCTTTTTTTTTTTTCTGCTGGTCAGTAACTTTCACAAATGTGTTTACGATGCTGTCTCACTATCAAATGTTTCTGCGATCAGTATGGAATGTTCTGTTTTACTGCCAAAATTGCTCTTAAATTGAGAATGCAAAGAACACAGCAGGTGGTAACAAAGAAATGCACCCATTTAACACAATGTGCAGACACACACAAACACACACACACACACACATCCCATAGGTGTAATGGTTGTTATACTGTAGAAACTGTGTATTCTTTATGTCCTCATAAGTCACTCTCTCCTTGTAATACTTGTGTCATACCCATGTCATTATACAAAGTTGTGTCCTGATAGGTCACAAAAACAAGAGCACACACACACACACAAACACACACAAACAAACAGAGAAGCTAAAATTGAGAGCCAGAAATAACTTTATTAACTTGAGTGTTCTGTTGACAGAGAGGACAGAAACATCTCCAAACAGATGTTCAGTACTTCCACTTTGACCTCCGGCTGAACTCAATTAGAATAGCAGGTATATTGAGCTGACAGATGTATGATAAAACAGAAAGCTGATGCTTTGGCACCCTCTGGTGTCCTGAGTGAAAAATGACTTCAATTGTGTTATTTAGGCTTTTTAGACTTTTAAAAAAAAAAATGTTTTGTTGCTGTTCCTTCCATCATTCATTTGCCCTTTCTCACTTCAGTTCTTTTCACTTCTTTCTCTCACCTGTTCTTATTTTCCATCATTGCACTCCCTTTTCTGCCTTCTCCCCCTCTCTCTTTCTTAGTATTCATTGTCTTTGAAGGCAAGGTGCAGCTGTAGCCTCTCTCTGAAATGATTGCCTGCTGGTGACCTCAAAGAACAGCAGCGTACTTACATATATATATAAAAAAAAGTATTTAAAATCGGTTTTAGTTAGCTCTACAAATTGATTGTTGTCTGTCATAAACACTGATGTTTTGTTGAGTGTGGAAAGCAGTGTCTTATTCTTTCCATAGAGACAGACTCTCCCCTGCTGCTTAACAATGCACATGTCAGAAGTGAAAGTGAAAGTGATGTGACATTCAGCCAAGTGTGCTGACCCATACTCGGAATTGTGCTCTGCATTTAACCCATCCAAAGTGCACAAACACAGTGAACACACACACACAGTGAACACACACCCGGAGCAGTGGGCAGCCATTTATGCTGTGGCGCCCGGGGAGCAGTTGAGGGTTCAGTGCCTTGCTCAAGGACTACTCAGTTGTGGTATTGAAGGTGGAGAGAGCTCTGTACATTCACTCCCCCCACCTACAATTCCTGCCGGCCCGAGACTCGAACTCACAACCTTTCGATTGCAAGTCCAACACTCTAACTGTTAGGCCATGACTTCCCTGACTTATTAAGTGCCTTAATAAGACAGACAGCCTGACAGCAGGGTGTACAGTGTCTGTGTGTGAATCCGGTTTAGTTACTGTATGTATATTGGAGCGATCTGGCTTCTATCATATAGACACGAGAGCCCTTTCTTTCTCCTCATCTCTCAACCTTTCCAGCACCTCTCTCCCCCACAGCAACAGTACCCTGCTCTTACCCCCCTTCCTCCTTCTTCCTATCACTCCCTGAAGCATTAACCATGTCAGTGCAGCACATGTAGTTCACAGGTCCGCATCGATCGATCTGTGATAGAGGCCAGCCCTACTCGGGCTGTTTTGCAGTGATTGCAATTGTTAAGGTTTTTTGTAATGACATGCACTCTGTCTCTCAGAAGGATGGTGTTTTTCTAATGCAGCAGCCGGTGATTTTGCTTCCTGCGAAATGAATTTGTGTTAAAAGAAATGCTGTGTTATTTAGCAGTGTTTTTGATTGCTTGATTGATTTTTCTATTAGTTATTTAGTGTTGCCTGTTATTGTTGTACACACTAACTCTAAGAATCTGTGTTCACCAAAACATTATTTTCTGAGACTAGCGTTTTTTTGTTCTTGTTGTGTCAATTGATTTCAATGAGATCACTTCATCTCTTGACTTGAGCAATAGTAATAGGAAAAATAATGCTTGGAGGAACAATCCTTTCACAATGGGTCTAGCTACACTGAACCACAGCTGGGTGTTTTTCAAAAAAGCAGCATTTTCAGCTGTGTAAAACCACTTTTGCGGATAAAAATCCAAAGTATTACACTTGCAAAACTTCAGACTGGTGTAGAAAAAACAACAACAAAGACAAAAAAATAGTTAAAATTCCCTAGATTTATGAGACCAGGTTATCATAGAGACTTGAGAATGGGCTCTTTTGATGACTTAGCAATCACACAGAACATCATAGCAACCACATATCAATCTTATAAAATTTTAAGTTTAAAGTAATTATTAAGGTATATTTGTATTTTTTTCTGTATATATTTATATAGAAACCAATTACAGAATTCTGTTGCACTGATGAAGTTTGCATGTGCATGGTTGTGCAACATTAATGTCGTTTTTAAAAGCCTGGACAGACCAATCCGATTTCAAAGAACTAGCAGCGACGAAAGCCGATGGTGTTGTCACCTCGTGTCGGACCAAAAAGCTGCGCTTGAACACACCGCACAGACTACAGCCAACAGCAGACTAACACGTGAGAGGACTGAGCTGTCCATATCAGCAGCTATCAATAATATATATTCACCATTCAAAAGAAGAAACCGAAACAAAGATATAAGAGATAAACGCAGATATACGAAATGTAAACCGGCACTTGCTTACCATTTTTAATATCAGTAATGTTGATTACGGCTTATGTTGTTATGAAAACATTTATATATTAGAATGATTGGCAAAGATCACGTAACATTTAAAACAACCTTCAGCCTGTACCGTCTTCATTCACATGCTTGTTTTCAACACTTTCCCTTTAATTCTCGGCACTGACTCGTTTGCTAAACTGAACATCCAATCAGAGCCGATGTAAGCACGCCAAACAAACTAGTCCGACCATATCTCACCATCGTCATTAAAATGGACTTCTTCCTTTTACAGCACTTTCCTGCAGAATCTATAAATATTGTCTTGGGTTTGGCCACTCAGCACAGCAAGTCCGTTTTTCTCCCTTCAGCTAGTTTTGGACAGCAGATGTATTGGTTTGCGCTCAGACCAGAATTGTGGCCCGGGTCGATGCACTGTAAGAGCTGTGTGGTTTTGGACCAAGTTGACTGGAGTTTTCTTTGCCTTTTGGCTCCTTCGACACTCTCAGGGCGGCTGTTATTATTTCTCTTTGGGCTACACTGACAGACAATTCACTTGGTGTTAAAAATTGAATCTAGTTTAATTGGTTAATATAAATTAAAAATAGTAGAACAAAATTTGTGAGGGATTTGCAATCCTGTGTGGAATATGTAGGTTGTCAATGACACGTCAGTGTGGATTGCTGTTATTGTACTGTTATTTGCATCACTGTTGTAAATGCCTCGAGAAATATTTGTCTGTGTTTTTTTTGTCATAACCCAGTTTTGTCCTCTTGAGTGACAAATAAACATGATATAGTATAAAATGTTTACATACACACACACACATATACTCTACATACTCTATTGTAGATAATGTATATAAAGATAATACATTCTTCATTTACGAGGATTAGTTTAAACATTGGCATAGGTATTTGTACACCATTGAGGGCATATTTATGAATAAAAATATAGATTTTAGATAATAAAATACCTAAAAAGTTACTTATTGTCCCTTTAAATGCGATGGAATATGCGGGATATTTTTGCAATTTTATGCAATGAACTTGCAAAAACTGTGGTTTGATGAAAAAAAAAGAAAAAAAAAGGTGATTCCCCCAACACCTTTTTCTCACAAGGCTACTACCTTAATGTAAAGAGTAATTTCTTATTACTTCCTATGATAAGCGAGCATACTAAATCACAGAATATTTAAGTTGCAATATCTAACTGCAACGTAAATTATTTTACATACTACTAATATAATTACAACTGTAAGTTTTTGGTACTGTTCTGTAACAAAAAAGTGCAATCTTACAACTGAAAAGTTGCATCAACTTCTGAATGAAACTACAACAGTGTTAGTAGCCTAGTGAGAAGGGGGTGTTGGGGCAATCACCTTTTTTTCATCTATTTCATCAAACCACATTTTTCGCTAGTTCTTGCAATATAATTTGGCTCCACTGTCATGTAACAAATCAGGAAACTGCTTTGCGCGTTCTTTTGCGCTTATTTTTGTTGGCAAATAAGAATGATTTGCATGCTTCAAGTTTCACCCTGGTTTCACTGCGGGGTTTGCAGATGATGTTCACGTCACGTAATTACATCACTTCATAAGGTTCCCATGGCAATAGGGGGAAAATGGCGCTTTACTTGTGTGAAGTAAACGCAACATTTTTCAATTTTCTGCTAATATATGAGTTTTTTGCAACAAAAAAAACAGAGATTATGAAATCACGCTAGCCCCGCATATTTTGTTTTCTGAAATCGGCAATTTATGCGGCAAAAGAGCGGCGTATTTGAAAAAAATGCGACCAAGTATAAATATGCGGCCTTTGGCTGATTATGCATTAAATCAGGCGATCGCATAATCGCATTTTTCTGGAGGGACTGATTTATACATGTTTGTTTTTGTGGCCCATAGGAACTGAGTTGTGTGTGTAGTTTTCGAGATTGTGACAAACATGCAACCTCTTACCTCTTCTGGTTCAGGTCCTCAACACTTTACACTCTGCTCCATTGTTCTTCTCGTCATCTGCCAACAATTACAGTCGTTTATCTCCCTTTCCTCTCTTTCATCTGATCCCTCACCCGCTAAAGACTCAGCAGCTGGGCTGTAGCAGAGGGCGGGAGGTGTGCGTGCGAAGCCTGGGCCGTGGAGTCCCGTTTCGTGTTAGGACAAATGAAGAGCACAATCTGTGGAGAGGGTTTGGCAGTGGCCCCTACAACTGAAAGTCATTGGATGGTGGAATTTTTCCCTCATCTCTGTCTCTCTAGGCCGGTCTTATCTCTATCCAAGTCTCCCACTGCCTGGAGAGCAGAAATGAGCTCCACACGCAGACCTGTCACTGTTCATAAAGCACACAGTACATTAAACCCATTGTCAGCCCTAGCGTTTGCCTAACCTCTCTAAGAGCAGTGCTCAACATATCCCTACTAATGCTGGGGCAAGATCTTCCAAATATGTGAACACTTTTTTCTGTCATATAGTCCTTAGTCTAAGTAGATGGTATATTTAGTTTGACTAGAGCAAGTGTGCTGGGAATGAAATTACAGTCCATTTAGTTTGTCATGTTGTTAGCTACAGTACCATTATGTCAATCATAGTCCATTTTTTAGAAAAACTCCTGAAAATAGGTTTGTTTTGTGGTACCTTAATACCTCATAGTGTCATTTTAATAATCGACACAAGACATGATTTAGTAATGGCAGATCGGAGGCAAATTGGTGCTATTTCACAAGAGTGATAGTAGTGTAATGTGTTATAGGTGCTGTAGGGAACTTCCCAGTGGTCCTATTGCCATTTGCAGAAAGTCATGCGCTCCCGGTAAAAAACAACCAATCAGAGCTGCGGTCCGTAACTTTGTGTTCAAAATGTAGAAAAATTAACATAATAAGCGAGTACACCATGAATCCATTTTACAAACCGTGTTTTTAGCTTGTCCTGAATCACTAGGGTGCACCTATAATAAGTGCTTATTTTCGGACTATTTTAGATTGCTTGGGGGTACCGCGGCGGAGTAACCCAGTACCTTTGTGATTCTTCATAGACATAAACAGAGAGAAGTAGTTCCGGCTACGATGTTCTTCCGCAAGACGCAAGCAGTTTTGTTTATTAACCGCTAGAGCGTCTAAAGTTCCCTACCGCAGCTTTATCAAAGGCGAAAATTATATACCATCATATATATATATATATATATATATATATATATATATATATATATATATATATATATATATATATATATATATATATACACATACATACATACATACATACATACATATATATATATATATATATATATATATATATATATATATATATATTTATATGTATGTATGTATGTATGTATGTGTATATATATATATATATATATATATATATATATATATATATATATATATATATATATATATATATATATATATATATATATATATATATATATATATATTGCATACTAAATATCTGGACCTGTCAGTGACTCACAGTGTGAGATTCATACTGCACATATTTATACAAAATAAAATTGCACGTTGGTTGTGCTTTGATATTGAACTTTAGCCTGTAATATTTCCCTGCTACAGACATGCTTTCTTCTGTCTTTGTCTTTTCTCTTCCTTTCATTTGGATAATGTTGGCTGTTTAATTTGAAACACTGTTTCTTTCTGTAAACGTTTAAAAGATTGAATTAAGCCCTCAAAGTGTTTGTCGAGGTTCAGTGGAGGTCCGTCTCTGTCTCTATCTGTGGATCTCTCCCAGCGTCTGGCATCTGGTTAAGTGGATAATTTGAGAGATTTAGAGGGGCTGTAGGGGTGTAACTCAGGAGTGCCAGGGGAGCTGCGGTGGGATGGCTCGTTGTTCTGTTAGCATGTCCAGAGCAGGTCCTCAGGGGTCAGGCAGACTGTTTGTCACAGCCACCCAGAGCTGTTGACTCCTGGAGCTGTGGCAGTGAGCTCACAGCTGAGGATGAGGCTTCCTGCTGCTCAACCAAGCCTGAGGCGCTTACCCTGAAGCACAAACAACACTCTGTGCAGTATGTGTGTATTGCTGTATGGAGGTGCATGTGTCAGTGTGTTTTTGCAGGAGTGTGTGAACGTTTTGCTTTCCTCTGCATGCAGCTGTCTAAAAAGGAGAACTAGGGTCACTGTTTATGTTTGTAGAGTTGGGGCAGTTTCTCTTAATTACATAGGCTATCATAATAACTATACAAATAAAAAAAAACTCACTTAAGCAGCATTTATTTTGATGAAAAATACAGTAAAACCATAATATTGTGAAATAGCATTAAAATTCTATTTTCATATATTTAAAATTTTCATTAATTCTTGTGGTTTATATGTGTAATACATTTTTCGAGGGATTCATATTATACACTTATGTTTTTTTTTTTTTTTTTGTTGTCTTAGTCTGCTCTTTTTCTTTTTGTTTTGCTCTAGAAATATCTAATATCTTAACACCAGTTAACTTAACACAGTAAACTAAAACACCAGTTATGTCAGTGGTCTAAAAGTTAATTATTGTTATATGTTTTTGAAAGAAGTCTCATTTGTTCAGCAAGACTTCATTTACTGTATGTTATAAAAAATACAGTAAACACGTAATATTGGGAAATATTTTTACAATTTAAATTGTCTGTGTTTTTTTTTTGATACATTGTAAAATGTAATTTATTAATTAAATGTATTAATTACATTAAATGTAAGTTATTGTGGCCATTTTAAAACATTAGCTTGTTGCAGTTCCTCACAGCCACTGATTTCAAGCTTACATTAGATCTTTTTTTTATATAGATTATGCTGTTAAATAGGAGAACAATAGCTGTTGACAGAACAAAAGACAATAATTTTATAAACATGCTAACAAGACGAGTGCTGCTATGGCTGGGCGATATATCTAACGATGTGATCACTAGGGATGGGTACCGAAACCCGGTATTAAACTGTCCCCGGGGCTAAATTATGAAAGACCGTAGTATCAGTAAGATCTGACGGTATCGGTTCTGCTTTCAGTACTGGAGGGGAAAAAAATTGTGTACTATGTATTTCAGTGTTAATTTCGTTGACTAAATATTTTCGTCATTATTTTCGTCACGAATATATTTTTGCCGACGAAAACGAAACGAAAACTAAAATAGAAGGCACTGATGGAGACTAAAACTATGACTAAATTGATTGACATTATCGTCAACGAATAAAGGACGAGACGAAAATAGACTGTGACGAAAATCAAATCAGCAGACGGGAGAGATGCGAGGAATGAGCAAAAGAACCGGCAAAACAGAACAGACTGCATGAGAGAAGAGAACCAATCAGAGCCTGACTTATTGAGACGTGAAGCGAAGGTTTTCAGTTTTTATGAGCTCCCTGGAAGTCGGCATTCGAAGAGGTGATAGGGACTTTAAGCAACAGCCTCTGGTGGAACGGCAACGCCATTCTGGCGTTGTATTGCGCCTGCGCGAATTTAACTGCTACTTTGTGACGTTCTAATTTAACGGTCTACTACGGGAGAACAGCTGATTTGCCAGATTCGCTACAACGTGAGAGGTTAGGTAAATAAATGTTATGTTTTTAGACTTATTTACATCATACAATATTAAAAACTCCTCTTCTGACAAAAGATTGTCATTTAACGCCAAAAGCAATCCTTCTCCTGCTTTTTTAAATTATATATTTTTTTGGATCTCAATAAATGAATTAATGCTGCGTTGCGCTGTTCTGTTTTACCGTTGCTTAGTGACTTTTACGTTCTTGGCTACAGCGGTGTGACGGCAAACTTCCGGTCGCTGTAGCCGTTCCATTCGCAGCTGTTGCTTAAAGTCCCTACTGTCTAAAAGAGCGACAAAATGTCCACAGCTCACTTCACGTTTGACGACGAACAAAACAAAACAAACTGTAAAGCACGCAGAGCGCTCATTCGTGGCAAGAACACAACCAATTTGAAAAGACATTAACAGACGAGCCAACCGGACATTTTCTCAAATGTAATTTTACAACGATGTTCTTTTGTTTATTGAGCTAAGCAAAATTGGAATAGTGCAGTGCGTAGATGTTGTAGCATTAAATATTACGAACTGAAAAGTACTGTAAAATAGCCCCTTCTTCAAATTAGATGCGAGCACAATACTAATAGCTACGTAATATCATGATAAATACATTTGATTAATACTAATGTTTAGTATATTTTATAATGTTCTACCTGTTGACAATATCACAAATATTTCTATATTAGTCATGTGAAACATGAATGTTCACATCCTATCATTATACATACAAATCTAGCAATAATGTAGTATTTAAAACATACAATATTGCTAGACAAATGAATACCTTATAAAATCTTGTTACTTTTTTTATCCACCTAGCTGCCAACTTATTAAATATTTACTTTAAATGTATGCACTTATTGTTCAGCTCAGCTGTAAGCTTTAAGGTCCTGGACCTAACATTATTTTTCTTTTATTGATGGTCAATTGGCAGCTAGTTATTGTTTACATTATCATGACAGTGTTTGTTGCTGCATAAAAGCTTTTGAATCGAAATAAAGACACAGTTGTGTTGAAATAAAGTTGAATTTGTGTTTTATATATTTTGGTTAAGTTTGTTTCCTATACCAGCTGTAAAAAATTGTCTAGTAAATCTGTTATTGATTTTAGTCTTATTTTAGTCGACTAAAATACCAAGCAATTTTAGTCGACTAAAATACCAAGCAATTTTAGTCGACTAAAATAAGACTAAAATTAAAACAAATCAGATGACTAAAACTTGACTAAAACTAAAAAGAATTATAGTCAAAAGACTAAGACTAAAACTAAATTAAAATTTCGTGTCAAAATTAACACTGATGTATTTTTGCTTAATAATGTTATCGTGCACATTTTATCTCACTAAACATTTCTAATGTGCGATAATATTAAGACGTTTGTCTGTGAGATCTGCGAGATCTGTTATGCGCTCCGCGGAGGCTGTCTGTCAGTCACACACTCAACAAGAGCGAGCGCGGCGCGCGCACACAGTATGAAAAGTCCCGCTTAATAATAAAGAGAGACAATGGCGAAGAGATTTGCTTAATAATGTCATCGTGCACATTTTATCTTACCAAGGCAAGGCAAGGCAAGTTTATTTATATAGCACATTTCGTACACAATGGCAATTCAAAGTGCTTTACATAAAAGAAAGTAAAATAATCATGAAGAAAAATAATAACAAAAATAAGACAAGCAATTTTAAAACTTTTAAAATGATTAAAACATTTAAAAACAGAAAATGATTTTACATAAAAAAATAAAAAAATAAAATGGTGAAAATATAGTGCAATCAGTTCGGACATTGCACAGTGCTCATTCAATAAATGCACAGCTAAAAAGATGGGTTTTGAGTCTAAATTTAAATGTGACTAGTGTTTTAGCACATCTGATCTCTTCTGGAAGCTGATTCCAACTGCGGGCAGCATAGTAACTAAAGGCGGACTCCCCTTCTTTTGTGTGAACCCTTGGTATTCATTTTGACTTGATCCTAGTGATCTGAGTGCTCTGTTAGGTTTATATTCAGTGAACATATCTGCAATATATTTCGGTCCTAGGTCATTTAGTGACTTATATACGAGTAAAAGTACTTAAAAATCAATCCTAATTGTAACTGGAAGCCAGTGTAAGGACCTGAGGACTGGTGTGATATGCTCGGATTTTCTGGTTCTAGTCAGAATCCTGGCAGCAGAGTTCTGGATGAGGTGCAGCTGTCTAATGGTCTTTTTGGGAAGGCCAGTGAGGAGCCCATTACAATAGTCCACCCTGCTGGTGATAAAGGCATGAACAAGTTTCTCCAAGTCTTGACTGGAAACAAAACATCTAAATCTTGCAATGTTTTTTAAATGATAGTATGCTGATTTAGTTACTGCTTTGACATTGCTACTGAAACTAAGGTCTGTCTCCAGAATCACACCAAGATTCCTGACTTGATTTTTAGTTGTTTGACCCCTTGAGACAAGGTATGCATTCACCTTGAACACTTCATCTTTGTTTCCAAATGCAATGACTTCAGTTTTTTCCTTGTTTAACTGAAGAAAGTTCTGGCACATCCAACTATTAATTTCATCAATGCATTGGCAGAGGGAGTCAATGGGGCACACATTTCTAATGTGAGATCATATTAAGACGTTTGTCTGGGAGATCTGCGAGATCTATCATGCGCGCTGCGGAGGCTGTCTGTCAGTCACACGCACACACACACACACACACACACACACACAACAAGAACGAGCGCAGCGCACGCACATGCACAAAGGGCCGTTCACATATCACGCGCTCTCAAGTTCGTTATTTCAAATGTAGGCTCATAATGGAAGCAATCCGGTCGCGACGTGCACGCGGTGCGAAGAGTTCGTTTTTTTCAGGCGCGTCCACAACACATCGAGTTAAAAACATCGTAACTTTTCAGAATGCCGAAAGCGCACCGCAGGTCATGTAACTTTCTCACCTTTTTCAGTAACAACGTTGAAAGCTCATCCAAGATGAAGGAACAGCTGATAATAGCTGTATGTGGATTTTAAAATTAATTTAGTAGCAAAGAGTGACGATGGCGGAGACCGCAAAACGTTCCAAAGTGTGGTTATACCTCACTACAGTTGATGCAGATAATGCTGGTTGTCATAAGCACAACAAAATTTTTGCATGTTAGGGCAGAAACACAAGCAATCTGTCAAAGCATCTTTCAGGAGTACATTATGTGCAGACAGAGAAATGCAAACTTTTCGTCTGCCTGACAACACAAGGTAACATAACACGAAGTACCGATAAGAATACCGTTAAAGTACCAGACCGTTAAGCAGTATCGGTAAGAGTAGTAATACCGTTAAAACCTTAACGATACCCATCCCTAGTGATCAGGCGCACCTTGTCAGTAAAGCCGGTTCCGTGATTACCGCTAAATCGCCAACCACCATTTAAATGGAGCGGCATTTAATAGACAGAGCCGCAGATCACTGACAAACTACCCAATATCGCGTTCATTATCGAAGGCGATTTATATGGAATAATGAACGCGATATTGCGTAGCTTGTCAGTGATCTACGGCTCTGTCTATTAAATGCCGCTCCATTCGAAAGCAGGTGATGGCGATTTAGCGGTAATCACGAAATCGGATTTACTGACTAGGTGCACATGATCACATCGTTAGATATATCGCCCAGCCCTAAGTGCTTCCAGAGTCTCAGTACACAAAAGTCACTTCTGAATTATTTTGTCCTTGCTGTGTTTCTTTCTCTCTCGTTCTCTGCTTGAGTCTCAGGGGCCTGTGTGTTTCTTTCTAATGGGCACCAGAACTCTCTCTAATCATATTTATTTACTGTTTTTTCTTTGTCTTTTTGTGTTTTATCCATGGGGTGCACAGTGAAGTGTAGAGTGTGTGTGTGTTTGTAGGTGGATGTGAGCGTGCACATGCCCTGTCACTAAATATTACCACGGCGATGGGTGCCCAACATGGGATGGATCAACAGCTAAAACAGCCCTGGGGCTTGTGTTTGTCCTAAATCTGCTGTTAATTTCCCCCAGTTTGTCGCTACATCTTCGGTTGATGACCCTAGAAGACCTTTCCAAATCTTATTTCCTCATTTTGGAAATAGACAGGACAATAAAATCACAGTGCACACCAACAGACCACTTTGTTTTAGTTCTTGGCTCATGGGTACGCTAGGGGTTTAGCGATTTTATTTGGTTTAGAAATTATTTTAACTATTAGGACTGAATGTTTGGACACGTGTTTCGTTCGTAATCCATTCCTAGGTTGATTTTACTGAAAATTGTAACTCATTAAAACATTATGAGAGTTGTTAATAAATGCCAGTCATGTTTGATTGGCTTTTTTATATGCAGTAATAGTGGATTTGGCAGCATGTCTGAGATTGATATGGTTATCTGCCAAATTTAGCTCATTCTGTTGATTCCAGTTGGCATGTGTTAGGATTGAATGCATTGTTGGAAAAACTGTTTTAGATTTGAGTGTTTTTTAACTTCAGTTATACAGGATGTGGGAACTGTACTTTCTTAGAAAATATTTTAGTGAATTCTGCTCACTAATATTTCAGTTGTGAAAATCACAAATAAACAGAACAGATTGGATGAATTGTTTTGTAGGTCATGTAGTTATGTTTTTGTGTGGGGGGTTTGACGATTGTTTCAGGATAGGCATTCTGTATATATAATTAAATGAAGTCATTTGCTAAATAGATATGGATGAAGTAATGTAACATTTTTCCAACAAATTGCACAGTAGCGGAGTGAGCCTGCAGTCTGGATTTGTTTTGTTTGTCTTTGTTTGATGTGAAGTGGATTGGACTATAAAAGCTAAGCTGTATAAATGTGTCATTTAGAACTGTTAGCTGTGTTGATGTCACAATCATGAGCACGTTAACGAATGACCATCCATGTTTACATATCAAGGCAATGCACTCTGGGTGGTTTTTCACTTGCAAAGAGGTTAGCCAATCATAACAGAGGTAATTTACATATAGAATAGTGGATACACTCAGTTCAATTCATATTGATCGATTTCTGACTAGATGTCTGATCTCCTGATGCACTGTTGTTCATCAGATATAAAAATGAACCAAACAGATCCACACTCGCAAACTGACTCCGCAGCTGTGCCTTTTTCTAGAAAATGTTGCATTACATCATGCACATTTATGTAGCAAATGACAGTTAAATATATATACAAGTTTGAGCAAACCTGATGATCATCTTATCCAGTGTGATTTGAGATTGATCCAAAGAGAATCTTGTGTGGAAGAAGGAAATCTGACCCTTGGTTCAAAAATGGTTATGGTTAGAGTCATACATTTGGTTGTATAGAAATAGTGCAGAATCTGAAATATTCCTTATTCCGTTTACTTCTTGTTTGTTTCAAATGTTTCACATTTTCAAAATCTAAAATGTTGTCCAAAATGTATTTGCTGGTTTAAATTAGAGCTAGAATCCCAGATTTTCATTGTAGGTTCAGACATTTGGTGTCAGGGAACATTATATATTGAAAAGAGTCAATGTTGTATGGTTATAGCAATATAATTGCTGAGAGAGGACATAGAGAGGTAGACTGAAGATGCCAGAAGGTAAAAGGTAGATGAGAGTGTGTAAATCAAATGGCTGGCTGAGAGAAAAAGAGAAAAAAGAAAAATTCTTCAGTCAGAGACTTTTGGCCTTATATTTTCTTAGAAGATTGTCAAGCTGTCATAAAACCATAAAGGACAGAAAACAGATTGTGGGACTCATAGAGTGGGGAACGAGAGACTGCACATCCTCTGGCTCTCTGGCATGTGCCATTGCTGATGAACGCAGCTGAAGCTTATTTGAAGAGATGGGCTGACATCCTGCCAACACAACGAGAGGGAGAGAGGGAGGGAGAGAGAGAGAGAGAAGCACAAGCAGAAAGCAAAGCGAGCAAGAGAGAGTAAGTGAGTTAGAGAGCAGAACGAAAAGAAACACAAGCAGACAGAGGAATTGAGCTCTGCAGGAGCAGACCGACTGCATTCAGACCTCCATCCTCTTGCATTCTGCACCGATACTGGATCAACCCATCTGACCTGTATTGCTGACCCTCGGTGCACTACACGCTCTGGGCCAACAGCCGACACCATGATTAAGTCCAGCTGGTTCTATGTCAAGTTCAAATATAACGAGAAGGTGAGTCAGTACTGTTTCCTTTTGTTTTTCATAGCTTGAATTTTTCCTCGTTCACTCTTCGATCGGGTGTTTAACAGGGTTCACAGCCCTCTGTTTGCCAGAGTCATGCTGGTCCTGTAACCTTAAACCTGCCATTGATCTGTTGATAACAGTGATGCTGGTATATTGATATCTGTGTATGTGTGTGTATGTGTGTGATGATTTAAAAAAAAAAACTCATGCATTTTTAAATAATTATGTCTGCTTTTCGAAGCATTGAATATTTAATTGAACTTGACTCTGCCACCAAGGGCCAGGGTTTTTAATTTTCATTTAAACACGTTTTTCACTGTTAAGAGCTGCCCTTATGCAGCGCCTTTGCACGGTGATATGAAAGAGCTTCTTGATATCATTATTGCTGATGTGTTGCATTATTTGAGAGAAATCTGCTGAGACTGAGCCAGATGGTAAAATTCATCAGATGTGATTTGTTTGTGTATATACTGTATGTGTGTCTGTCTGAATCAGGTCATGCCCCTGTCCTGTCAGCTGTGTTAAACTTTAATAGAGGCTGATATTCTATTCTTCAGAGAGAGAGAGAGAGAGAGAGAGAGGGAGGGAGAGAAAGTCATGGTGTTACTTTGTGAAAAACAAGATGTGAACCCAGTTTGGATGTTTTTCTCAGTTACCTAAATTGTGAAAGACAGCCGTCATTCCGTTATTGGATTGTTGCTCATAAAAACTCTTAGATTGCAAAAGCTCATCAAAGGTCACATGTGCATAGGATCAGCACTGTGAAATCTGAACTTGATCCAGTTACCCACAGACCTGATACATTACACTGTACTGAAGGTCAAACAGGGATGATGGAACCTAATGGTTAGAGCTCAGTTGTCTACACAAAGGTTGCAGGGTTGATTCTGATGTGGGGCAACCTAGAAGTTGGAGATCTGGGATAGGGAATCACTTATCTTTCTGATTGGTTTTTATTTTTTATTTTATTGTACCGTATTTGCTGTAAATTGAGTTTGTGAAGAACATATATACTCACATTTAACTACTTCAGAATTTATTTTATTTTATCTGAATAATTTTTTATTTACGAGTGAAACGTGATATGTACCTTACACCCATATATTAGACTGATATATTGGCTTACATGTTGGCATATTTTATATTTCCAGTATAGGGTAATAACTGTGCCTGCTAAGCTGATTAACAGAAGTATGTCTGTTTCATATGTGGGAAATCCAGTTCCTCTTTGTTAGTGGACAATACACATTTTCTGTTTGGATTTTTTTTTTTTATTATTAATTTTGATAATTTAAGTCTAATTTGATAAATTGATTAAATTGATTATATCTTGCGGAAAAAAAGAAAAAAGCATTGAATTATCACCTTGCTCTCTAAATGTTGGCCTAAAAAATACACACTTTGAACTTTATAAATAGAGTACAATTAACACCACCAAAGTTGGCGCATAGTGCTAAACAACAACAACAATAATAATGCACTGCAAAATTAACCACAAGTGCCTATTTTTGGAGTGTTTGCTAATGATGTAAGTATGTGTGATCTTAGAGGGGTGGGTGTGCCTGTCTGACATCAGAGATCTGTGAAACGTATGCTCTGTGAGCATACTAAATGTATGCCGTCTGTTTTATTTGACAGTGTCAGCCTCATATTGCTCTGTTCAAGACCCTGTCATTCACACAGGACTTCCATTTTATGTGAAGCCTATATCTCTCTCCTTCTCCAGCTCTTGTCTTTTCTGTGCTCCTCACATTCTAATGCCCAAGTGTGCTTAAATAACATGTGAACTGCTATAATTTAACATGGCACCTAACAGAGCTCATAATTCAGTGTGTGTGAATGCTAGACAGACATGGAAAGAGAGGGTTTGAAATGAAAAAGTGATGGGGTTCATACTCTGGACAGGAGATCGGATGAGGGATGGGAACCCTGACAACCACCTGACTACTCTGGTCCCTGGTGTGTGAAAGTAGAGATGGAGAGAACTCTTTTGATTCAGGCCATGAAGACGGATGGCGAGACTTTTTAGGTCGGGGGGGGGGGGGGGGGGGGGGTTCATTGACCCAGTTCATTTTCTGGCTTCCATGGCTGCAATACGCTGTTCTTGCCCCCAACTGGCAACCTGGAGTGTCAAAACACTATTTGGTAAATTGCCATTGGGCAGAATCACAGAGACCAAAAAAACAAAAACAAAACCTGACATTCCGACACTGAATGCACACTTCAACATGGAATAACTGGTGGTATCTCTGTTTTATGAAGAAACACATATTTGAACTTCGAATGTTTTCTATAAATCTGCAAAAATGGTATTTATATTTTAGTACAGTCAAAGAAATGACATACAGCACCTTTAAGGTTGGAGCTAAACTCTGCAGGAAGGTGGCTGTCCAAAAGTAGTCTAGTGCGAGGATGGATATACTCCATGATCCATTGACCGCTGTCTGAATCAAAGAGGTTTAACTGACGGCAGGCATCCAAGCATTGTTCTAAAAGCAGAGTAACTCTAGAGCGGAAGGTTCAGCCCTGTTGACCAGAACGCCACTGATTTACCCCCTTCTGACATGTGTGGGCTAATGACAGACTCCCTGATGTGAAAAAGATGACTGGAACAATCCACCCTCTTTTAAACAAGTATAAAAACAAACAGAGAAAATAAGATGTTGTGAATCTCTCATGGGTTTTGCATTGCGCTATGTTTTGGTTTATTTGCATCAGAATGTTTCTGTTTTAGTTGCAGGCATGAAAAGGGTGAATTGGAAACGGCGCTCACAGAGAAACATGCAGAGATAATTTCAGTGATTATGGGCTGCTTTTATTCTACCACAGCTCTATGAAGAATCCATGCTCTGCTGTGGATGGAAGCCATGTCAGATGGGTGGTCTGCTTCTAATGGCTATGCTTACTGTCCAGGAAAACTGCAGATTTCCCTCAGGAATTTACTGACAAAAAGCTTCTATAGAGTCTATTTGTTAAAGCGGGCATAAAATTACAATTCAACGTATATATTTTCTATATGCGTGCTATTGATCTTATCGTAAACTTAATCATTTATACATGTTTTAACAAATTTTGACCTTGGGATTTTAAATTCTAAATGTATCCGTTCTTGTCAAATGAACTTGCTGCCTTTCATGACCACACACACACACACACACACAAAAAGATACCAAAACAAACTCTCTTTATGCATCACATACTGTAAACAATTATCAAAATCTGTAAGCTTATCAAAATCATATTTGCAATTGATAAAACCAAATTTTTAATCTTTAGCTGCCCTCTTTCTCATGTTGACCATCTTTAATGCTGTGCTCTTTGTTCTAGTAGTAATGTGTCTTTTGCTGAAGATAACATTCTGTAACTCTTTAGGAAAGTTAGTGTCAGATAAAGAGATGGGGAGAGTTGAACAGAGAGAGAAAGAGTTTGTATCAAAGAGAAGCAGCCATCTGTGTGAGTGAGCAGCAAGCAGCTGGTCGAGGAGATCCAAGATGTCTGGACCAAGACTGACAAGAAGGGGGATGACAGGAAACAGATTTCCTCCTGCTTTTTCCCACTCTCTGAGCAAGGCAAGCGGGCAGCCTGTGTGCTGTGATGCCTCCCCAGCTTCCAGATGATGCTGTCCTCCTGTGTGTGTGTGTTTGTATCAGAAAAATGATACACTTTCAGCAGCACATCCACAGAAACACACACATTCATTTACTTTATCATCACTTCATGTTTATGTATTCAGAATGTTTGTATGTTTTATACATTATATCAGCAATGCTTTTCATTTTCCACTTTCTTAGCCTAGTTTCAGAAATTATAGACCTCAGTTTTGGATTTCAGATGCTTAGTTTCAAATTTCGTGACTGAAGATAATCACGCTGACCTACTAGCAGTTGTTATGAATCTGAATCATTTTAGAGAATCCGTTCACTTCAGTGATTCGTTTAGTTTCCAGCGATTTTCTCTAGCCAAAAGTCGCGAAGTATTTTTTTTAAGCCGAATGTTTTTGTTGTTGACTATTATTTCTGAATAAAACAAACAGTTTGTTCGTTGTATTTAGTGTAAATTTAAGTGTTCTGGTTTGATTCTTTAGAGTTAGTCCGTCATTTCCCCTGTCGCTATAATAAAATAAATTATTAAAAAATAAAAATAAATTTGAGTGATAAACACTTCTTCGAATCATTTTGACTGAATCATTCAAAATAACTTGTTCAAATAAATGATTAATCTGTGAAATAGACATCACTAACTGGTGTAAAATCTTGGTTAGTTGTACTATAAAGAATCTTGTCATTTTGACATACCTTCCTAGAAAGCACATTGTTGGACACCATAGGCCCCCAAATGCTGTCAGATTGGCTTTTGAAACAGTCCCTTTCCCTTGTGAGAGAACTGCTGGTTTTATTCTTTCCCTCTCTCCTTCAATTTCCCCTTCACCCCCCCACCCTCTTCTCTCTCTCTCTCAAAGTGATGAGAGAAAGATGCCCAGCAGCTGTTGAGGCAATGAAAGGTCACCCTGTCGCCGCGGCAGCACGATAGCGAATGGGAGAAGCTGTCATCTCTCTGGCATTTTGATTGACAGGCTGTCTGGGAGACTTAAACTCTGTGGAGAAAAAGACCCGACAAGGCAGAGCTGTCACTTCATTTGGCCCTCAGAGCCTGTGCTGTGTGTGTGTGGATAAATGAGGAAAGAGGAAACCATGTAAATGAGATGGACGGGAGAGAATATGTATTGTGTGTAGGATTTAATTTGAAACGATTTTCACATAGAAATTGCTAGTAAATATCATAATTCTGAAGAAATGTTACATTTAATTAAATGTGAATTTTTAAATAGAAAGACTGAAATAGTATTTCAAATAGCATGTGAAATATATGTATTACAATAATTGTTGTTTTATTTACATCTTGAAATAGATTCACTTTTAGCATTCTGTAGTTTACCAGACTGCTGTTTTCTGTCATGTTGAGTTAACGATTAAGTCAAATTATTCAGCATATTAATTTAGTGTACCTTTTTTTCATTTATAATGAGCAGAGACCATTTCATCACATCAACTTGTGGATCACTTTGGATCACGGTTTGAGAAGAATTGGACAACGATTAGGTCTCTATTGACAGCAAACTCTCCGGTAACACTTTAGAATAAGGTTCCATTAGTTAATGTTAGTTAACTACTTTCGTTAACATGAACTAAGCAAGTACAATCCTTCTACAGCATTTATAAGTCTTAGTTCATGTTAATTTCAACATTTACTAAATGCATTATTTAAATCAAAAGTTGTGCTTGTTAACATTAGTTAATGCACTGTGAATGACCATGAACTAACAATGAATAACTGTATTTTCATGAACTAACATTAACGAAGATGAATAAATACAGTAATAAATGTATTATTCATTGTTTGTTCATGTTAATTAATACATTAACTAACATTAACTAATGGAACCTTATTCTAAAGTGTTACCAACTCTCCTTATGTGTGTGCACTTGGAAAAAACTAAAGGGTGTCAGTCTTCAAAGTCTTCATGTTTTATTAATTATGGGAGCTGAAAGACTCTGTCTCCCTGTGATCATTAATGCATGCACAAGATAACGTATTTACATGTTCTCATGAATTATTTATGTCCAGAGAGGAAGAGTAAGAAGAGTCTGGTGTTTTGAGGAGGACCCTCTGCCCACAGGCTCTTGTTCAGATTGTGTGTGTGTGTGTGTGTGAATCCATTACCTGCTAAAATGTTGTGCATGGCTTAGTCTTAAGAAAAGTGGAGGCCGATAACATTTTTACTTGGAGAAGGTTTTCACAGAATATAATTATACATATTGTTTCACACCTAGCAGAGTATTTACAGGTAAATAAGAATAAATGTACACTGTTAGCCTCAAAGGATATTCTTTATTTTTCAACCTAAACCTGCGCCCTTTCCTGTTTCTCTCTATTGCTCTGTATTAAGTCTGCTCTGCAATTTAGCCGATTTTTTTTTTTTTAGGTCTTGAAATGAGACTGCTTAGGGATCTCATTTGCCTTCGCCTGATGAACTTCTCAGGATTAGTGGAGCTGAATTAATTCAAGTTTGATTCACTGATAGAGGATATCCTCTGGGATTTATGACTTTTAAAAAATCACTCATCTTAGTGCTTTTTAATGTTTCTATCCCATCTTTAAATCTGAAGTTAGATAGAGCTTTAATAATACATGCGCTCTCTTTATCTGCTCTCTTTCAGTTTCATTCTTGAATTGAGTTTAATCGTCTATAAGATCAGTTTTCTTCAGTTTGTCACCATAGTTCAGTCTTTTCAGTGCATTGTGTTTTGGTTAATAGGGTCCTGACTCCACTGATTACAATTCAACTAATCACTATGCTTTAAACACAAGTGTTTTTTCATCTTATGGAAACTCATGCTTCCATCTTTTGTTTGTGTAAGTTTCTGCATCCTTATTGACATACTCCTGTACGCTTTTAGCATTTGATTAATGCATCCCATGTCACAGCAAATCCAGAGAAGTTTTCTAAAGATGTCCAGATGGTAAACTAATTCTGCTGAGCTGATGAAATGTCAAGCACTTGCACTGCAGTAGAGCCTCTTCAAAATGTCCTTTTTTTCCCCCTAAAGTAAAAAAAAAAGCATTTTTGTCATTCTGTTTGGTGATGATAGTGTGTAGATTACACATTTCACCTTTAATTGAGGAATGTTAAATTAGTCGGTTTATTACTATGTTTGTTTGCGTGCTTACTGCACACTCCTACTGCGCTTGCTATGAACCTTTAGTTTATAGCATGCAAAGCTTGGGGTCGGTAAGATTTATTTTGATTTTGTTTATGTTTGAAGTCTCTTATGTTCACCAAGGATGCATTTATTTGATCAAAAATAAAGTAAAAACTGTAACATTGTGAAATATGAAAGTTTAAAATAGCTGTTTTGTGTTTATTTAAATTGATTTCTCCGATTGTAATTTGCAGTGGCCTTTTCAGAATCCATTACTCCAGTTATTAGTGTCTGATAATCCTTCAGAAATCATTCTAATATGCTGATTTGCTGCTCAAGAAACATTTATGATTATCATCAGTGTTGACATCTTAGTAAAAAAATTTTTTTCAGAAAGTTCAAAAGAACAAGATTTAGTTGAAATAGAATTTTACTCTCGATTTTCATCATTTTAATTCATCATAGCTAAATAAAAGTATACATTTCTTTTTTAAAAATTTAACTTTTAAGCAGTATTTAATATAAACCTGGATGAAGCCTTCAACAGAATATGCTGGTGTGTGAGTAGCTGTCTGTGTGGTCATTGAAATAAAGCTTGGAAGTTTTGGACGCTAAGAAACCTGGAGAGCTGATCTGCATTGCTGTTGAGCAGATGACCGAGCATCTGTCTGTGATATAGCCAACTTACGGTGCAGTGCTATACAGTACATTACATCCGTTCTGCTTTTGTGTTTGGTTTGAAGTGTAACGGTGTGTGCGTACGCTCCCTCTCTCTCTCTCTCTCTCTCTCTCTCTCTCTCTCTCTGTCTCCTATAACACACTCCAGCAACACAGAGCAAAACAAAGGAAATGCTTTGCGTGATGCTGAGCCTTGATTGGGGCTCTTAGTGTAAGCGGACCCCTCCTCCTCCGGGGAATTATCTGCCAAAGTGCCCACGCTGCTCTGGTTTTAATAATAATTATCTAAAATCGAACCAATTAGCCTGCAGCTATACAAGGAACTGGCGGTGAAAGGAGAGAGGGGGAAGAAGAATAAGGACTGTAAGGTCGCTCTGCATATCTATATAGTAATTTAATATCACTGCTGAACCTAGAATGGATCTTTGTGTGGTTTAAAAGCCTTTGATTTGTAATATCCCAGCACACCTTGTAAGTCTCTAAGCTTTAAAGGGATAGTTCACTCTAAAATTGAAACGCTTTATGAATTATGAATGTGGTTTAAATTTGATTCTGTTATTCTGTAGGACAGAACAGTTTGTATGCAAAGACACACCTCTCTTTCTTTCTCTCTGTCTCTCTGTCTGCCTCACAGGCACATTTATATCTACCCATGCTCGCTCTAAGAGAATAGATATAACCTGCGAGACTGTTATGGCTGACTTTTATTTTCTGCTTATTTTATACCCCTCTTTCTGAGTATTTCTTTCTGTCCCTGTGTTCCCCTCCATCCTGCCGCTCCATGATTTGATCAGTGATCATGTAGCACCACCTAGAGGTCAGCAGAGAGGTAACATCCTCTTCGTAGATACCTGATATCCACGTACACAGACTACAGACACATTCTGTATGTTTAGAGGCAAGTTAGATTTCAGCAGGATCAATGCTCTGATGCTCTGTGTGTTCACCGCATCTCAAGGACAAGAGCTTGTGCAGTAGAGCATTACTGCATGCACTATTATATGCACACTAACTCAATGTAACCCTGTTCAGAATTATTTTTTTCTCATCAGAAAGTTACATTTCACCCCTCTATAAGATCACATGCACCTTAGTGTGTGCACCTGATATTTCCTTCAATTGCTTTCTTTTTAAATCTCTTTTTTTGGCTCTTGGCTTTAAAATTAATCATGTGTGTCCTGCATTTGCATTGTGCCTGCTTCTGCATTATTCATACAACAATTGGCTTTCATTTTCCTCTAGTGCAAGCCCGGAGCAGAGGCTGTGGTGTGTACATCTCACGTCTGAGTTGTGTGTTTGTTTTTCCTTATTGTTTTTTTTTATTATTGTAAATCTTGAAGTCAAGTTTGTATTTTACTCTTTATTCATCTCCAAAAATCATTCAGATACAGTGCAATTTCATTATGTAATACAATATCATAATGTTTTATAGATAATATAGGATCTTAAATTCAAACTGACCCCTCTATAAAATGTGTTCATAGTGTTATTGTGCATGGTTTATTAGTCTTTAGAAATCATATTCATAAGTTAAAATAAAACTGTGTAAAAAAAATTATCCACCCCTTAAAATCCTTTATTGTGATGCAAGCAAGGCTACATGGAATACAAATAAAATGCAGCTTAATATAACCCTCTTTTTTATTTGTTATATTTTGCATATTTAATATTTTTATGCATCATTTGCATATATTTTTTTTATATTTTAATCTCTCTCTCTTTTTAACTGAGAAATACGTTAAAAAAATACATTTGAATGGCATATCCTGTTGTCATTTATTGTTGTAAACCAGGATTGATATTATAGTAATGCATCTATGTGCATTTTCTTTTTCTTTTCAGTGGCTCTATTTGCATAAAGGGTTGCCAAGCCTCATTTAACTTTCTGAATAGTGCCATAATGGAATAAATCCCAAATTGTCAGAAGCAGGAAAAGAGTTATCGTGAGGAGCTGTAAATCATGTTTTAGCACACTCAACTACAGCTTATCACTGACACCTCTTTAAGAGTGCAGAGGCGATGTGATAAGAGGTTCAGGGCTTTGAAATACAAGCACCAGACATCTTCAACGCATAACTCTTAACCATACACACACCCTCACATGATATACCCTCTTCCCTGATGTTTACACAGCGTCTCATGCTGATATCAGTCACTTGCAGGGCAGTCGATCTTATCAGCCTCGGCCAAGGTCCAGAGACTTGCATGATGTGTTTGTTTTCACCCCTCATTAGATGTAACGAAGCTTAATTAAGCCTCACTTATCTCTGAGGCATGCTTTCACGGCCGTGCCATTGATGGAGGTGGAAATCCTGTGTGTAGCTTTCAACTCCGATAACCACCTGACTGCCTCTGCGGAGGATGTTTGGATAAGACTCATCCTTGAAACTCATTGCCGAAAAGGTCAAACAAACTGTTATTTAACTGACAAAAGGAAAAGGTGTCGTTATGCTACATTCAAATTCTGTGTTTGTCTTCTTTTTGTTTCCAAAGTATCGTGTTGATATAATAAGGAAAGACTTTTGTATGCTCTTTTGACAAAGTCGAGTTATCTGGACATCTCAGATGACAGCAAAACCGAATTTTCTCAGGCAGGCTCACAAAACCGTTTTGATTGGTCCGTTTCCCATCTTTGTATTCCTTCACCAAATTGCCGCTCGCAGGGTTGCAAAACTCATTTGCTGTGTTTACTGAGAGGAAATGTGCTCGTGTCCTGCTCTGTCCCTCTGCAGGGCTTCGAACGCTTAGTGAACATACCGCAGAGACAAATGGTTTGCCATTGGCTGTGATTTCCTAGATAGCGCAGTGGGGGGAGACAGGAAGTGGGGCGGCAGGAGGGGAAGTTGCGCCCAGGCAGGGAAATAGAGGGCCTGCTGGGAAGGAGATGGCTTTCTCTGACACAATCCGCTGGGAAGCCGTGGGGTCCTGAAATGGGGGTGGGGGACGGGAGGAGGCATCGCCTGCTCTGAATTTGTTCTGTTTGTTTTGCCCTTTCTATCTTGTTCATCCCTCCTGCCATCTCTTTACTTTCCGTGGCGAGGAGTAGTTCTGAATGACATGCCAAAGCCCCTCCATGAAAGCGCAGTGTTAGTCTGGAGTATTGCTCACAGCTTGTCTCATATTGTTTTACAGGCAAGGTTACTGAGTCAGTGATAAGACTGAGTCGCAGAGGCCGGTTAGTCAGTCTGACCTTGCAGTGTGAGCTGAGAAAGTGCAGGCTAGGGGTCAACACATCCCCTGTCTTTTGATTCAGAAACGCAAGTGGAGTTAATTCTGTTCTCATTCTTCTGGAACTCAGAATGTAAAACATGCACGACAGAAACAAAATAATCCAGCTGCCTAAAATTCTTCAAAGAATGAAGAATTAATAATGTTATTGTTTGTGTATGATGCACTCACACACACACACACACACATCCCATAGGCGTAATGGTTTTTATACTGTAAAAACTGTATATTCTATGGCACTACACCAACCCTACACCTAACCCTCACAGGAAACCGTGCATTTTTACTTTCTCAAAAAAACTAATTCTGTATGATTTATAAGTGTTTTGCAAAGTGGGGACATGGTTATGTCCTCATAAGTCACCCTCTCCTTGTAATACCTGTGTCATACCCATGTCATTATATAGAGTTGTGTCCTGATATGTCACAAAAGCAAGAACACACACACACACACACACACACTTTTTGTATATATATATATGCTGTCTGTACATATATATATTGTGAGGCCAATTACAACTCTGGACTGTTCAGTCTCTTTGTAGTATAGTAATGCGTTATACAATTGTGGGAAGGGAACAGTAAATGATGAGAAGGGGTTGGAATGCAATTGACATTCCCATCCTGGCCCCATGAACTACAATTAACGGTCAGCCCCAGATCTGACATCCCTCTGTGCAGTAAATACTCTAGAAGGGTGGATCTCCATGTTCAGACAAAGAAGGATTAGTGTGGAGTGTGGGTGGAGCAGAATTTGCTGTAGGTGGAGCTCTTGTGTTGGAGTTGGATGTCAGAATGTTTTCCACCTGCTTGTAGAGGACAGGACAGCTGTCTTTGTGCGGGTGTGTGTCAAATTGTGCGCTTCTCAGAGACTGAGCTTTTTTTAGTCCACAAATGCATTTATAGTGTGGAACCCCAATTAAAACACTAGTAGCACTTCTTATAAGATAAATGTAATTGCATTCAGGTGTAATTGATTTTATATTTAATGGCAGAACGATATAAACCGGGCTAATCGAGATGCATGTTCCTGTTGTAGAGCTTTGTTTCTATTGCATATTGTATAGAAGTCTTCCTCCACATCCACAAATGACTTCAGATGCGGTTCATCGTATATAACAGTGTAGCATACTCTCCGTCAAGCATGAGAACAAGCATTTCTCCTAACAATATCTCTGGCTTGGCTTTCACTTCCTTTCTCCTTTGCACTGCTCTCCCTCCCTCGCTCGCTCGCTCACTCCCTCCCTCCTGCAGTCTACCGCAGGCCCTCCATCTCTGTGGTCTGTCAGCATGCTTTTTCATTTGGCTTGTTGCTACAGGGGGCTCGGCGCTGGCAGATTACAACTCACCAGCCAGTCATTTTCGATTTATCTGAGCTCTCTGTGCCCGCACCTCCCTCCCCCGCGCCTCGCTCTCAATCCTCACGCACACACATACAGCCATTTGTCAGACCCTCCTTCCATTTCTCTCCTCCTCCACCTCCTCCCTCCCATCCTCCCGTTTTCGATTGGCACAAGAATTTCGCTCGCGAGCTCAGAGACAAAAAAGAAATATTGTGTCAGGGGAAGCGTTTGAGTTGGAGGAGGCAGCCAGGGTTGTGTTATTACTTAGGGCTCTGCCACCACCGATGACCCCAGAGAGTGGAGAGTATCGATCGCTTGTCACTCAAAGCATTCAGCAGATTGCATTGACAAAGCTTGTCGAGGCCTTTAATAGCAAGGTTAGCAGCCCTGGCAGAGGCCCAGGAGAAAAGTCTAACTGAGCCCCATTACACGGTGGCTTTTAACCAGTCCCCCCGGCCCACCGAGTGGATTGATAACAGTAAGGAAGTAATTTTAGTCTCATAATTGCTTTCCTCTGGTTGACATTTGTGGCCCTAAGAGCCTGTAAAGAAAATAATAACAATAAAAAAGGAAAGCCTGTCATGGGCAGACAGAGACGATGAAGGTTGGCATTGTCTGGCAACAAAGGAACAGAAATGTTTGACTGAAAAACTATTCAAAAGCAGGGTTGCTTAGATAACTAGCCGACTAAATTATAGGAATAATGCAAGGGAGACTTCAGGTTCACATGATCTTAATTGGGTGTGTTAGGGCACATTTATATAAGACACATCCATATTATATATAATATTATACGTACATTACTGTTCAAAACTTTGGTGGTGTTAAGATTTTCTAAGAAGTGTCGAATTTTAAAGAAGTGTTGTATGCTTGCCAAAACGGCATGTTTTTAGTTTGAACATATTTTCAAATGTAATTTATTCCTTTGATGCAAAACTGAATTTTATGCAGTCATTACTTCAGTCTTCATTTTAACCTGATACTCCAGAAATCATTCTAATATAATTATTTACTGCTTAATAAGCATTATTATCAAGATTGAAAAGAGCTGCTTAATGCAACAAATAAACTGTTGTTTTCTGTCATTCTGGTTGTAATTTCGCACTTGAATATTCATGTGACACAAAACAGCAGCATAACTATGAAGCACGAAGAAATGGGGCCAAGGCAAGAAGTGCTCTTGGGAATGCTGTAATTTGTAGCTGACACAGGTGGGACGGTCTGTCCCCAGCCCTGGTTTCCTCTCTGTCTGTGATGTAGGTGGTGACAGGTCTGAGAGCAGGAAGCTATTTTAAACAGCGTGTAAATCGTAAACTCTGAAACACACACTGATCACCTGTGTCCCACATTCCCAGAATGGCCCACCCAGATCTTTGAGTTATAATACGCCTTATCTTTAAGGCAACTGTAAAATAAAATAAAATAAAAAACTGCACCTGAAGAAATTAATGGTGTATGATGCTTAAAGAATTTTTCATCAAAACAGATCAGGGCCTCATACATAACTCATGCATGTTTTCCCATAATAAAGTCTGCGCAAACCACAGAATTCATAAATAGTATCACACACACACACACACATATATATGTATATGTGTGTATATATATATATATATATATATATATATATATATATATATATATAAACATTAATGGCAAGAAGTAAAACCACACAATATTTTCACAATCTTTTATCAAAATGTATTGACTTTCACTGCTTCTAGAAGTGTTTTTCAGTTGAAGTTGATTTTAGTTCTTTTTATGTTTTTGTAATCATTATTACTATTATTATTATTTGTTTTATATGATCTATGTCAAGCTCTGTAGTTGTCTTTTTATTATTTCCAGTGTAGTCGTTTTTATTATTTATTTTTTAAACGAAATAGATTATTAATAGATGTCAATTTTAGTATATGTGCATCTTTAGTCTTCGTAATTCAATCAAATCTTTTCAAATGAAGTCATTACTTCCTGCTAAACAATCTTTCATTTGGAAAGTTGTAACATGACGTTAAATGTGTTGGGAAAAGGTTATTATTGTCCTTACAATACAGCTAAAATCATAGAATGGCTTTGTTTTGCATAATGAGTATGTTTTATGTTTTCATATAAGTGCTTTATGCATTTAACCTGTGCTTTTACACATCACAGACCCACATCTACTGTCAGGCTAGTGGCTCTTATCTAGCTCTGTTGAACTGTGATTATATACGGAATGTGAATGTTATTGTGTCAGTTAGTCAAACACATCATTTTACTGCTAAAAATGTATCGTTCTCCCCTACATGTCTTTTATACTTACAGTATTGTTCAAAATAATAGCAGTACAATGTGACTAACCAGAATAATCAAGGTTTTTCGTATATTTTTTTATTGCTACGTGGCAAACAAGTTACCAGTAGGTTCAGTAGATTGTCAGAAAACAAATGAGACCCAGCATTCATGATATGCACGCTCTTAAGGCTGTGCAATTGGGCAATTAGTTGAATTAGTTGAAAGGGGTGTGTTCAAAAAAATAGCAGTGTGGCATTCAATCACTGAGGTCATCAATTTTGTGAAGAAACAGGTGTGAATCAGGTGGCCCCTATTTAAGGATGAAGCCAAAACTTGTTGAACATGCATTTGAAAGCTGAGGAAAATGGGTCGTTCAAGACATTGTTCAGAAGAACAGCGTACTTTGATTAAAAAGTTGATTAGAGAGGGGAAAACCTATAAAGAGGTGCAAAAAATGATAGGCTGTTCAGCTAAAATGATCTCCAATGCCTTAAAATGGAGAGCAAAACCAGAGAGACGTGGAAGAAAACGGAAGACAACCATCAAAATGGATAGAAGAATAACCAGAATGGCAAAGGCTCAGCCAATGATCACCTCCAGGATGATCAAAGACAGTCTGGAGTTACCTGTAAGTACTGTGACAGTTAGAAGACGTCTGTGTGAAGCTAATCTATTTTCAAGAATCCCCCGCAAAGTCCCTCTGTTAAAAAAAAGGCATGTGCAGAAGAGGTTACAATTTGCCAAAGAACACATCAACTGGCCTAAAGAGAAATGGAGGAACATTTTGTGGACTGATGAGAGTAAAATTGTTCTTTTTGGGTCCAAGGGCCACAGGCAGTTTGTGAGACGACCCCCAAACTCTGAATTCAAGCCACAGTACACAGTGAAGACAGTGAAGCATGGAGGTGCAAGCATCATGATATGGGCATGTTTCTCCTACTATGGTGTTGGGCCTATTTATCGCATACCAGGGATCATGGATCAGTTTGCATATGTTAAAATACTTGAAGAGGTCATGTTGCCCTATGCTGAAGAGGACATGCCCTTGAAATGGTTGTTTCAACAAGACAATGACCCAAAACACACTAGTAAACGGGCAAAGTCTTGGTTCCAAACCAAAAAAATTAATGTTATGGAGTGGCCAGCCCAATCTCCAGACCTTAATCCAATTGAGAACTTGTGGGGTGATATCAAAAATGCTGTTTCTGAAGCAAAACCAAGAAATGTGAATGAATTGTGGAATGTTGTTAAAGAATCATGGAGTGGAATAACAGCTGAGAGGTGCCACAAGTTGGTTGACTCCATGCCACACAGATGTCAAGCAGTTTTAAAAAACTGTGGTCATACAACTAATTATTAGTTTAGTGATTCACAGGATTGCTAAATCCCAGAAAAAAAAAAATGTTTGTACAAAATAGTTTTGAGTTTGTACAGTCAAAGGTAGACACTGCTATTTTTTTGAACACACCCCTTTCAACTAATTGCCCAATTGCACAGCCTTAAGAGCGTGCATATCATGAATGCTGGGTCTTGTTTGTTTTCTGACAATCTACTGAACCTACTGGTAACTTGTTTGCCACGTAGCAATAAAAAATATACTAAAAACCTTGATTATTCTGGTTAGTCACATTGTACTGCTATTATTTTGAACAATACTGTATATACTGGAGAGATGGAATGAAATGGAGACAAACTTTGAAAATAAACTGGATCTGGATTGGAACAAACTAGGCCACGGCTCCAGCAGTAAGAAAGATATTTTGATGCAACATGACTTGTGTAATAATTCACCGTTTTGTTTCAAGCTGTGTCGTTTTAACTTAAACTCTCCATTATCCATTTCCATTGGTTTGTTTAGCATGCTAATGCTCAGCTAGAGATTTCTGCATGTACTGTATGTATGGGCTGTTAGGTGACACTCTGGTCCTGACCTGTTTACATCCACCAATGTAAATGGCTATAAAGAATGTATAATGTATATATAGAAACCGACTAATAAACAGCATTCCTCCCGGGCACTTTCATCATAGACAGATGGATAAAAAAAGTGTCCTTAACCACACTAGATACCCCTGTTTATCATATTACTGCCACACATGAGCCGCGCGTATGTCTTGACCCGGTGTTAAGTGTCTGCGCTAAATTTCATTGCTTCCATCTACTGGAAGGCTTGCCAATATACTGGCAGTGAATTCCTAGAGGAAAATAAATGGCAATAAAAAAGAGGAATGAGAGCCCCTGCAAGCTGAGAAGAGAGGAGATTTTTTTCCTTCTCTTTTATCGAGGCTGGCCGGTGTTGGGGGATGTGACTTGGCACCGTGAGCGAGGCTTAGTGAGATGGCGAGCCGAAAGCTGATAGCTGTGTTACAACTACAGCCGGATCGCAGAGGCCTGGGAAGGTAATTAATTGCACACAAATTTCTTTGATGAAATGTTATGTAGTGATAAGCACTTGGCCTGCTAGTTTAAATTCTCTGGCTCCTCTCTGACGGTCTGCCCTCTACGCATCTGCTGCATTCTGGGAAATATTTACTAGGCTTCCAAGACCCAGTTCTTTTGCTTCATTTCTGCCAACACAACACAATGAAGTTCAAAATTCTAAATACAGGGCGAACACATGTAAAACATACATACAGAAAATTCCTTCAAGTAAATATACACCACATTGTGCCTTATTTTTATGGGTATTTTAGCGTTTTACCTACTTAGTTAATTTATTTACTTTTCAAACTTTATATATTTATTTATTTAGAATGTTTCTTTCTTTTTCTTTCTTGTTTCATCTTAGTTTTTGAATCCTTATTTTATATTTTCTTTTTTTCTTATTTTGTCTATTTATTTATATTTATTTTTCTTTTATTATTTATTATTTATTTTCCTATTTTATTTATCTTATCTATTTTATCTATGCATTTGTTATTATATCATTTTTTTTATTTATTATTATTTTCTTATTTTATTTTAATTTATTTCTTTTTAAATTTGTTTTTTCTTGTCATGTTTTTATATTCATTCTTGTGCTTTTAAATAGCGTGTTGACTGTTTTCTGTTTTAGTAGCTAGACAGTTTGCATGGGAAAAACATCTTATGTGAATACTTGCCCAAACAACGGGGTTCTGTCAGGGTCTTGCAAACCGATTCCTAGACTAGTTGCGTCTGTCCAGTATATGTGTGGTGTTCACAGCCTGACGACCTCATCTTTTATTGTTATTCTGAGCACCATAACTAGCTGTTCACATATGATCTAAGAGAATTGAAGTCTCCGGTCGCTCATAATGTCCCACTTCCCTCCTCTGCTCTTCAGTTCATTATTAAATCTGGGAATTGTCCCAAAATATCAGTATGCAGGAGCGTCACATTATAGAGCCATTTGTAGAAGTTGAACTGGAGTACTGCTGAGCACAAGCAGAGGGTGGATGTTAAAAGCATATTGATTTCTCTATAATGTCATTGTACATCACTAAGTTTTGTTCTCGATGCAACAGCTAAAGTGAGTAAACGCTGCTATTTCTGTGAGTTATGAAGTTTAAACTGCACTCTGCCCTGTTTTTACTCCCTGTCCACCTCTTCCTCTCTTTTTTCACTCCATCTATCTCTCTTTTCTTTCTACCTTCAAGGTTCATTTACCCTCAGGCCTCTGTTGAGAGACTCTGGCTCTCTTTTGCTTCTTAAAAGCATCTGCATTCTCACACAGGTGGAATGAAAGGCAGGTTAAAGCTAATGGAAATCGTCAGTTAGGATCCCTTCTGCCATCATGACATCAGCGCCTGACAAGGTCACCAAAGGTCGTCGCGTCTCACTTGAGCTTAGCGACAGCGAAGAGGGGAGCCTTGGAAAATTTCCATGGCAGTTGCACCTTGGGGAACGGGAGACGCTGATGAAAGCTGCAATATTCCCGCAAAATTGATTCTGCTGACATTTAGGATGTGATGTCACTCAACGAAATTGAGGCTTTGGGGGAATGTAGATGCCGAATGTAGCTTTGACGGAGGGAGGTGGCCAATATAACCCAGAGTCTTTGTGAGGACAGGGTCATCTAGTATAAACGTGACGATGTGTGAGTGGAAGCGCGCCGCAGTACGTACTCAGGCGTAATGTTAGCCTAAATAAACAGCCACACAGGCCTTTTAGCCTCTGAGTCCTGATCCCTGTTGACGGGCTGCTACTTTAGATCGGATGCGATACAGGCAGCTTGTCTGCGGCGGTTTAGAGCCCCAGCCCTCAGAGCTGAGGAGGTCATAGCAGGGCCATGTTGGTTTGCCGGGTGACACAGTTGCTGTCTAAGCAATGACGGAACATTTGCAGCCATGCCGCACCAGCTATGATGGCCCCTGCATCCTTCTGTCAAGCGCTGTTGTCTTTGGTGTGAGCTCACTCAGGTTAACTGCTCACAGCGCTATCCAACTACTGCTGGCTGCCAGAAAACCAGACCGCTCAGATGGAGGTCCAGGAAGCTCATGCAGGGTCTTTTAATTCACTAATTGGGAACAAAGTCAAAAGCTCTGTGTTTTCTGACCTATTTACAGACTTGTGTTTCAGCAATATGCCCTGAGAGTTATGGGGCAAGAAATCGAACTGTGATTCTTCTTTCTAAATAAATATTTTAATAAGTTATTTTTTTTTTTTTTACTGGGATTGTTTTTAGCCAAATAATTTGTGAATTTTATTACAATGACTATAAAATAAGAATAATTTAATATTTTATTATTACAAATGTAAAACAAATTAATAAAAATATTATTGTAATATTTCACTGAAAAATAAAACAATATTTATATTATATGTTATTTAAATATACAATTAATAATAATAATTTTAAATAGTAAATTAAACATAAATTGTTAAAATAATTGTGAATTGTCTTAATTTCTACGTTTTCAAACATCAAACCATCAAGCTTTTATTTTAGCGGAAAATTCCAAGGAGATTAGACATTAGCGATGATTCAGGTGCAGGTTATTTTCCCACATGCATGTTATAAGCAACCCAAACTCAGAGCAGATGCAAAGATGAGTTTGTGTGGATCACAAGTTGCCACACTTCACACGCAGTGCAAATTCTTTATTAAACGCTTTTGCAATTTGATAATCACACTCAGCCATGTTCATCATTTTTGGAGGGGTTTTGTTTTGTTTTTTATTGTGCAGCCTTACATGAAGATGTGAGAGTTACAGTTATTACTAAAGTCTAAAGTCAGATGATTTCACAATATATTTTATTTATCAATCAATCTCATTTGATATTAGATATGTAAAAACATTCTTCAAAATATCTTCTTTTGTTTTGCACAGATAAAAGCAAGTCAAAGAGGTTTGGAATGACATGAGGGTGAATCTTCATTTTTGGGTAAACTTAAGATGAAGGCTAGAGTATTTAACATCGTCTGCTGAAGGTTAACCAGCATTGACTCATATAGACCAGACCCTTGTCACCTCCACAAGGACCAGGATAATTCTTCCTCTACGGGCCGCCGTCTGCTCCAGTGTTAAAACAGGCGTTATATTGTGCTGAAAAGAAAGCAGAGAGGGAGATATTTAAAGTGTAGTCATTGGAAACCCAGGGATTTGACTCTGCAGAAGGAAAATAGACAATTTATTACAAGCAGCCTTGCACACTAGTGGATTATCTATAAAACTTTCATGGCTGTCCCTCGGTGGCAGGCAACTGTAAAACTTCCTGAATGAGGGACTTGTTAATTTACTTGTTAAAGCAAATTAAACATTTATAAGCGCTTTTAGGTAAATGAGATCCTCTTTCATTGGCGCTCTAGTGGGATTCTCACTCTCCTTTTTCAGCTCCTTGGAGGACAGGTTAGCTGTGCTGAAACCACATTGTTCCAGGTTTTATTACTGTCGAGCTCCACAGCTGCTGTAGTGCGTAACTAAGGAAGAACAGAAGCCAATAGCAACAGAATCCCAAGGGCTTCCACTGGAAGCGAAGGGTCAGTCGAGCTGTTCAAAGCAGGGGTTTAGATGAAAAGGGGTTTGTGGGGTTTGCGAACGGTGCCGTTTAAAAGGCCAGTGCGGCGGAGTCGGTCTTTGTGTTTTACTGCATCGGGTTGTGGGCCAAGCCTCTGGGAATTGTTCAATAGACTTGTAAAATTTTATCATAACAGCGCCAAGCACTTTTCAGCAAGTGGGCTAAGGACATAATTGACTACATGTGCTAACGATAATCCTATAAAAGCTTCAAAAGCCATTTTAAGAGTCTAGTCAGGATTTCAAAGGATGCTAACCCCCGTTACTCAAGCTTTGTTTCAACCTCTGAGGAACCTCTTAATTTCTACCAAAACTGTACTGTTTAGTGCTTCCAGTGGGTTCTTTTTTCTCGAATATGCTTAGCAAAACACACCATCTCCTTATACCATCAGACTTTTGATAACTTTGAATGGATGCTCATCTAAGCTCTCGCCTTAAGCTGCTCTGTTCTCCTTTTTAAAAGTACTTCCATCCCGATATAAACTGATATTGCTTTTACAAGCAAGCTCTTAATGCATGTCCGTATTATTTCAGATTGAGGCACCATTCTCCAGGAGTGCCATTGAAATCCACCGCTCCCACTTTCACATTTTAAGGGCCATTACAACTGTCTGTTATATGGAAACTTCTGAGCTATGGTGCTCAATGTCTTCGAGAGAGTCCCTATAAAACATATTTAGGCTGATGGACTGTTGTAGCAGCGCTCGTAATGGATGTGTAGCTTCGGTGCGACCGCCAGGGTGAGATCGCAGTAAATTCAAATAAAAAGTCTTGTTGTATGGCAGAATTTGCTCGCAAAGCGCTGGTGTGAATTAATGTGCCTTTCTATCAGTATAATGCAGTCAAAATCTGTTATGCTTGACCTCCTCCTGCACAATGTTGGAAACAAACTACCTTCGTTTTCTCACAGATGGACTCGCTAAGTGCAATGTGATTACAGCGCTATAAAATTGTGCTATCTATAAAACAACCATTGACGACTGACTTTCTTTTCGTGGGCGATCACGAGAGCCGGGTTAACGCGTACAGGTCTCTTTGACCTTTTTATGGTGAAGGCAAATTGAAGGCTCTTTCCATTACTGCCTCACATCAAATCTTGGCAGCATAAATTAATTTTTAATAGCGTTGAGGCTTTTGTGCCAGGGAATCATGCTGACTGCTTATTGAAAACAGTTGTTAATTCTATACTTCAGTAAACTCAGACGGGGGAGGGACGAATCAGCCCTAACAGGGAACAGATTGAGGCAAAACAAGAAGTTACTGTGTTGAAATTAATGGCAGATGCACTTACTGGTAGTTTAAATGTTTCATTAGATGCTAATGTCTTACTGTGTTTTTAATTGTTGAGGAATTAGTTGCTGGAATATGAAAACCATCTGTTTGTTATCTTCCTGGAGGGGGAATCTTTACTCAGGCTCTGCTCTCGGGGTTGTTAAAGGAGTTTATCCTTATGGTGCAACCTGGTGGAGCTGTCAGTCTTCATTAACGTCATTATGATTGCATAAGAAAGACTGCGAAAACCCACAGACGCCCGTCTGCGCACACACACACTCACTCATAAACAACGATTTTATGTACACACTCACATGCTCATACCTATGGGAGATGCTTGCTTTCCAAACAAAGATCATTTTTACAAGAAACTGCATTAAGTTTGTTATGACAGTTGATCTAGCGAGCAGTGGTAGGTAACGATCATATGCCAAAACCGAGCAGAATAGAGCCAGAATGAGCATGGGAGCAATAAAAATGAATACAATAGATATCATACTTTACATGTCTAGACTTCAGACTAATTTTAGAGTTGGCAAGATAACCTATTAAAGCTTAAAAGGGGAGTAATGGACGATGTGTGGACAGAGGTTTATAGACAGAACTGCTTGAGCTTTCTGTTTTATTGACTGTGGGTGGAAACCCGATTGGCACTGAACTTTTTGATGTTGGTAATTTATCACGGCTACCCAAATTGCACTTTTTAGTTTAACGCCTCTATTAATCGAATCTCTTCAAAAATTACTCCGAGAGCTCATGAGAGGTGTCCCGCATGCCTGCAGGTAAAAGTACATGTTCATTTTTCAAAGGTTATTTAAGAGGCATGAAGTGGTATTGAAAGGGGGAAACTAATAACAAATCTACACATTGCTTTGTAATTTGTATTATCCTAGTAAAAGGTGTACCTGCTTAACTGGTTAAATGTAGATGTACTTTCTGAGTATAATAGCTTTGTTAATCGTTGATTTAATCTCAACTCAGAGTAAATAAATACGCACCTTTCTTACATCGACATTTGCATTATTAACTGCTTCCTGGTAGTAATTTGTTTAGATATGCTGAAGAAGCAGAAGCTGTCATCCTGAGTACAAAACTTCATGCATCATGGCCTGCATCATGCAAAAATTCCTTTCACTTTTCTCAAGTCTATTTTTAATCTTCACCTAAATGTTGAACATTGCTGCAGGCTAAGAGAGCCATATAATGAATAATATTACTATAAATGCCCAGGATTTTAACGCCCAGTCTCTATATCAGCTTCTTGTCACTTGAACTAGCCAATACTGATCTAAAACTTGTTTATGTAAATGTTTATCAGGAGCTCTTAAGTAGTGTAAGCTTTCTGCCCAGAATCACTTATTGAAAATTAATACCAGCTGTTGCCAAGTTTGTGCTGAAATAAATGCTTGAAGTTGGTTAAATGAAAATCAAATAAACATGCACAAACATGCTCTCTCTAAAATAAATGTTTTGAATAAATCTAATAAAAACAAACAGGCTTATACAAAATGCTATCCTTATTAGATCATGAGCTTAAAAGCTTAGAGAAATTAAATGGGATATTAAATACAGAATTATTTTTTTTTACATTTATATTTAACCAGGTGTATTTGATTAGATTATTATTCATTGTCCTTTTGTTATTTTATTTAACAATTTATTATTAATTTAGTTTATTTGTATGTGTGTTTCCGTATGTTTTTATTTATTTCTTTTTTCAGGAATGCTGGTAATATTATATCCTCTTTTATATGTTTCTATTGATCTTAAATTAGCAAAATACCAATTTAAATTGAGAATAAAGTGTGGAAAATATGAAAACATGTAGTACTTCTAATGCCATCACACTGAGATATTTGAAATTTGAATTATGAACCACTTTTTTAAATGAGCTTTAAATCTCATAGACTCCAAGGATGTTTTAGAGGATTATCAGCCAAATTTGTTAAGTGCTGATCGACTGGATTATACCTGCACTTTACCGAGTCTCTCGTCTGAGATGCGTTATGCAGTCTAAATGAAGGCAGAACAGTCTTTGACCTTGACTGGATGATACACTTCCCTTGAGGTGAAGTTTAGATGAAGTTAATGAGGCAGCTAATTGAAAATGAGATGTAGATGTATATAAGAAATGTAGTCATTCAGTGCATTGCTTCTCAACAACGTACATAAAAAATGCACCTAGATGACCTGTCTAACTTCAGACTCTACAGTTCCTTGTCCTCCTTTTTGTCATTGCCAGCTCTCACTCGCTCTCTAACTGAGCAGTGCGGGCCTCTTATCACATTGGTAGAAGCAAGCGTCACTGCCTGGAGTCACTGAGCTCTCCCTCTGAGAGAGATCCTTTCACATAGCTAATGGCTACAGAAAAGGAACAGTTTCATTTTAATTATGTGCTTTACTCAAGGGCCTTCTTCCCCGCAGTCCCTTATCCCTCCTTTAACAACCCACAGCCTGCACCAGTGAAAAGAGATATTCTCCAACCCTCATCTTATTTTCCTCTGCCGTCCCGCTGCTTTTGTCAGGCACTATTGCAAAGGATCTGTTTTTATTTTCCTACGTGATGGGGAAGCATGAAAGAGCGAGTGAGGCAGAGAAAGAGAGAATGTCTGGGAGGGAAAGATAGGAAAAGAAATGAGCGGGCCGATCTATCGCTGTATCTCTGTAAACACCCCCCAGTGCGCCGTGACCTACTCTGCTTTTTCCATTAAGTGACACTGCAGTCATTTACTACTCATCTCAACTCATAAAACAGGCTTTTTATGTGCGGAGAGGTGAAGGCGGCGGGTTTTGGCAGGGCGAGGGGTACGGAAACAACCGTCTGAATGGCGATGCTTCAGAAGCCGTAAATCGCAGACCTTGACAACTGTTGCTGGGTCCCAGGAGTATGGCATTGTTCTCCAGACTTTAGTGGGGCTCAGATGTTCTGCTCTTGTTCTTTATGATTTCTAGTCTGCCAAAGCACACCTGCTTTGAATCTCTGGTTCTTGCATGGGGAGAGTGGCTTACTGAATGGAAAATGGCTTTTGATGTGGTTCGGTTGTGTTTTATTTCTCATTGTCTTAAGATTGAAATGAAGTCAGGCTTCAGAGGCTGAAATCACATGGATGTCAGTGGCCAGAGCCAAACAGGTTGATGATGACACAGAAAAGGCATTTCTTTGTGATGCATCTATTAACAAAGCTTTATTTAGTTATTTATTTAATGTTTGCTTGCTTGATTTTTATTTTTTCGCTTTTTATTTTGTAGAACAGTGGAGGGAAATCCATTTCTTAAGAACATAGCAGTTACTTATATGTCAGGAGCTGCACATTACTCTTTGTGCAAAGCTCTCTTATATTTATTAAAACTGTGAGTCATGAAAATGACATTATATAGGACCTTTATACAGTGTGTGGTATTGTAAAGACTGTAAGTCTTTCCTCTACAGCATCATTTTCATCAATTCAATATGGCGTCTAACCTGACTAAAGTCTGTTGCTGCTGTAAATCAAGCTTTGCCATCATAGGAATCAATTGCATGGTAAAATATATTACAATAAATTTACAACAATATTACTGTTTTTTGCTACAGACAGATGTGCAGCTTTGGTGAGCATAACAGACTCAACTTTTGAACAGTAGTGTCATCCAGGAGCTGCCTATAACTGAGCCGTTTCCATCGGTTTTGTGTTCTGGGACCTATCCAAATATAATCTATTTAGTTACAAGGCTCTTAAAAGAGAGTATTCTAAGTATTCTGATCCTGGGAGCATCAGTATTAGCTCTTCTCTGGCCAGTATGTTTTATCGTCATTTAGTGGCTTTTCTCTTCTTGCTGGATCTAACTGTAAATTTTTTGCTGTCTTTGTGTTTTCCAGCTGAAGCCAGGCCAGAACAACTGTAAAGAGAGCGATAGCGAGAGCGTGAGTGGAGAATCCAAACCCTCCATCCGGAGCAGCTCCAGAGATAGACTGACAGACGTGAGTCCAATCAAACCTGTGAATCATTCGCCATACTTAAAAAAAAAACTACATTTAAATTTTTTACAACTCAATTTTTCTATAATTCTCACATAGAGGATTTTTTGGAAATGTGTTTTCCATGCTTGGAAGAGTCATGTAATTTCTATTATATGTGTGTGTGTGTGTGTGTGTGTGTGTGTGTGTGCGGTGTGTGCGTGTGTGTGCGTGCGTGCGTGCGTGACCCTGGACCACAAAACCAGTCTTAATTTGCTGGGATATATTCTTAGCCATAACCAAAAAACACATTGTATGGGTCAAAATTATCCTTTTTTACATTTATGCCAATAATCATTAGGATATTACTGTAAGTAGAGATCATGTTCCATGGAGATATTTTTTTAATTTCCTACTGTAAATATATAAAAATGTAATTTTTTATTAGTAATATGCATTGCAAGAATTAATTTGGACAGTTTTAAAGGCGATTTTCTCAGTATTTTGAATTTTGTGCACCATCAGATTCCTTATTTTCAATAGTTGTATTTCAAACAAATATTGTCTGATCCTAATAAACCATACATCAATGGAAAGCTTATTTATTCGGCTTTCAGATGATGTATAAATCTAAATTTAGACAAATTTACACTTAAGACTGGTTTTATAATGGTCACAAATAATATGCAAAATGCTTCAGAACTGGCATTTAGTTTAGAAGTTCCCCATTGCTTTTGTTATTAGATACTGCTTGAATGTTTGAGCAACCAGAAAATATATTTTTAACTCCTATTGTCCCCTACAATAACTGTCGTGACACCTGATCATTATCAGTCAGTTGGTGGCTTTTCTTCTCTGACTTGTTCTTAAGAGCAACCAGGTTCAATATTTAGACAGTGTTTTATAGGTTCTCTTATCCACTCCATTGGTCTAAACTGACAAGGCCCAGTGCCAACAGGAACAATAGGAGTGTTTTAAGAGCTGAGCTCTTCTTGAGCTCAGTGTGTGTGCTTGTGTTGTCAGGGTGTGAGGTAGAGGAGCGCGGAGGCTGTCTACACCCTCAGGCCTGCAGACTCTGGTATGTGTTTGTGCTCGGGTGGTGATAAGAACATCCTATTTACTCAGCTGGCAGCTTCAGTGGAGACTCAGGCTGAAGCGTGACTGTGCTTATACACCGTAGAAGTGGAGACGACAGGAAGTAACATGGTGAAAAATGTACCAGCGACCATGATTGGACATCAGTGATCTACTATAAAAACACATGGCACATATATAAAGCACTGGAATTCTAAATCTACTAGGTCAATATCAAAATGTGAAAGCAAGATGATTTGCCATTAGTGTGTTACATTTGTTCAAACTTTGCATTGTAATGTTGCATGTTGTATTTTTTTTCAGCCCTTGCATGACAATAATTATCGCCTTTTCAAAATTGTACTATCACATATTCTACACACAAACAGCCATATATAACCCTCTTGTAGTAGTATTCAACCATGTAAAGGCAGTCTATACAGTTTACATTGTACTGAAAGTTATGTTATCCTTGTTTATTGGTCCTTATACACAGGCTCATGTGGAAGCTCAGGCAGTCTGGTGCAGGCCCTGTTCAAACCTCAAGCCTTGGCTCCCGCAGTGGAGATGTGAGAGTGTGAGTGTGTGCCGGTGCTATCAGATATCGGGCGTAATTAGAGCTGTCAGCTGGAGGGCGAGGCGAGTCGTCGAACAGACACGGCAGAACGAGTTGAGCGCGACCGCTCCTGCGTGTAGCTATAGGATGCTTGGCCAGGCATGAAATGAAATAAGTAATTTGATGTTGACATCAGAAATTGAAATGATACCCCTCGTCAGGGAAGAGAGAGAAGCATTAGAGGGGGGCCCGGAGAAGGGAAGGGAGATAGGAAAAGAAGAACTGTAAGTGGAATAGGGGAAACAGATAAAGTTAGAGATTAAACAAAAGATCAAAGTTTTTATTGGACAGGTAAAAACAACCCACAAAGATACGCAGAATGTGTTGTGTGTGAAGATTAAAAAATGACATTTTTGGGTGAACTATACTTCAAGAGTCAAGTAAAAACCAAGTTAAAAATAGAATAATAAACAATTCATGTATTATTTAATGAATTAATAAGAACAGTATTATTTCTGTATTTTTTAATTATATTTTTGTATGTGTATTATCTTAATTCTAACTGAAATGTTAGCAATAGAATAAGATGAACACATTACTTTTTTTATTTTGACAATGGCTGTGAGGGATTAAATTATGGTCTATTCAACGTCATTCCTTTTTTATTAATTATTATTTAACTGACAAAAAAAATTGACAAATAGAACTAGTAGTACAAAGAAACTAGGATAGAAAATTACTTGGTAACTTAAACCTTCTTGTTCCTCCCAGCCTCATTTGCATTCTCATCAAACTAATGTGGCTATTTTTTTTTATTTTTTTTTGGTAAATCCATTTCTCTGTTACCGAATATTTTGAAACCCTTGAGTATTCTAAACAGGAAGTGCTGAAAGGTGCTGGAGATATTCTAAGGGTCACATACAAAGTAGAACACCCCAGTCCTGAGGGGGTGGCCACTAGCCACATAGTTCAGACCAACATAGAGGTACTAGATAACAGATATGGAGAGCAGAGCCTACATTTTGGCACAGGATTGCAGGTATTGTGCATACTTTCACTTGGAAATTCCCACAAACATTTACTTACTATAGGATGAAGTTCCATGAATCCACACATATAAACAGATGAAATCAGTAATTCTACATCATTCTGCTGGACTTTAATTTAAAAAACAGCATCAGTGATTAAATGCTACTCGCTCTCTCTCTCAATGTGACATGCAGATGGCTTTACATTGCTATACAAACACAGAATCAATGAAGATTCCTACTTTACCACGTTATATTCTGTATAAAGGATGCTCTACCAGTGCAAATTATTAGTTGGATAATAAAAAGTTTTTTAGTAAACACATCAAAATTACACAGGCAGCACACACTCACACTGATAGAAGATGATCACCCGCCTACACATCTTAAGGGTGTAAAATATTAATTCTACTGTAAGTTGTCCGTCTAGCTGCATTTTGATGTCAAGATCATCAGAATAAGCGTTCAATTCCTTGAATAGTGAAAATTTGGCCTGTTGGTGAGATTTACTGAACAACACAAAATTTGATATGACTGGACTTTAGTTTGCGAGTTTTGTTTTTAATTGAATTCAATTACATTATAACTGTCACCTTGCTATAGAGACTTGCACGATCGCAGGACCCATCGCAGCACAGTGCGGCGCGGGACAACACTTGTGTACCATCAAATATTCATGATGGTACACCATTTTCATAAAAGTGAAGCGAAACGAAGGGAAAGCTTGAATTGGGATTCTGAGGAGTAATTTTTGTTCTTGTTATAGACTGTTTGGAAGAGTGCTAATGATGTCTTCTCTCTCGTACTCCTTTCCGCTGCACTGATGAAAATAAATGAGAGAGACAGCACCTGGTGTTGATCTTCTCTTGACAGAGAGGAAGCTGGGGTCAAAAGAGGTCACACAGGACATCTTGCTCTCTTTCCCCCCCTTTCTTTTCCTCTTTACCTCACCCTCTCTCCTCCCTCTCCTCTCTCCCCCTGTCCCCATGCACTGCCAACTCATTAAGCTACAAATGGTGCATCAACCTTGTTCTCGCCAGCGGTAACCCCAAACCTTGGATAAATTGGCAGGCTTGCTGTATTTGCTCCGAAGCCCCAGGTCCCCTTTCAGTCGTGTTTGAAGCCAGCATGGCAGCGCGGTTTCCCCAGGCAGGGTGGCTGGAGGCCAGGGCAAAGGGAAGAGGAGAAAAGGGGATGTGTGGAGGAGACAGGCGAATTAAACACACATGTGTTTAGTCTCTGCGGCAGGAGTGAAATGCCATCATTATCCAGCTGCCTATCAAATAAATTGGCAATTACAGAGCGCTGGATTCCAGTAAACAGCACATTAATGCTTTTCTTTTGGTGCACGTGTGTTTGCCGAGAGGGATGGGGGACGGACACATCGTGCCCCGTGAGCGTTTGGTGCCTTTGCCCACCCGTCACCATCTTGCTGATGAGAGACAAAGCAGAAGATGATAATGAGGTCAGTCCGAGCCAGCAACAAAACCAAACTAAAAGTCTTAAATATGACAGTTAATTTAACATCATCATCACTGCAGTGTCCCTCCTACAGAGGGACCTTCTTAAAGCAGCTCTTTATCTCTCATTACTGCCTGTTAATCTGACACAGAGAGGCACAGACAGACAGTAAAAAGAGACTGAGAGAAACTGATGACATTATCTGCACTATGGTCGCCATAGTGACAGTTCTCTGGGATTTCTGGGTAACATTTTATTGCTCATTCATCATTCAGTGTGGTCTTAACGGAGACAGGGCAATGAAATATTTACATTGAGGGTCAGGTGGTACAGTAGTTTGACCTGTTAGTGGTATGTCTTCGTGGGGGTCGGGTGTGTAGCGTTAATAAAATGCTCTCAACATGCACACATATACATAAGAGAAATCTGCAGATTTTCAGAATGAATAGATCTGAATAGATCTGAATTCAGCATTCAGATATAGATTCAGAATTACCATCAAAGCAGTACTATTCACACTAGAGGAGTCAAACCTGATTTTGAGTGTGAACAGAATCAGAATGTAGTTTCAGAATTCAGTTAGGATACAAGATGTAAATTCTTAATCATAATCTCAGCAGTGCCATTCATTATGGATTGAAAGATCTGATTTTAAGTCTGAAAGAACAAAAGAATTAAATTTAGATAAAGAATTCAGATCTTAATTCGGATTCAAAATCTCAGCTGTGCTTTTTGTAAGATGTGAGACAGATCTAATTTTGAGGTTGAAGAATCAAGAATGAAGAATTAAGGCGTGAAGTTTACGCCTTAATTCTTCATTCTTGATTCTTCAACCTTAAAATTAGATATAGATTCAGAATTACCATCAAAGTAATGTAAACGAACACATTCAGAAATGTAGTTGCGTTAAGGAATTTAGATACAAATGTGAGACAGGCTTGATTTTGGGTTTGAAGGAACAAAATCAGAATTCAGTTTGAATAACGAATTCAGGTATACATTCAGATTCATATTCTCAGTGCTATTCATAATAAGTGAGACAGAGCTAATTTTGAGGTTGAAGAATCAAAAGTAGAATTCATATTCAGAATTCAACCTTCTTAAACCTTTTACAGAATTCACATTTGTCTTTCCACGTGAGAAGCAATAATAGTCACTTCAAACACATTGCAGCTAGTTTATTTATGATTGTGTTTCCAGTACTTCATCTAAATGTTCTCTAAATGCAGTGTTATGAAAAATCTTTTTTTTTTTCGCTTTCAAACTCCCTGAATAGTTTGCAAGGATTTGTAGCCCTTTTACCATTCTGCAATAAACATTTGAATCCAGCGTTGTGGTTAGTGGCTGTAGATTATTAGTTCTGCCTGTGCTGGGAGATTTTTGTCATGTGGTAAAACAATCTCCACCCTGTAATTATGGCCACTGGAGCAGATTTCTATCATGTAATATAGATGACGTTTTTAATGATTGCTATTATTATTTGATTTCTTCAGGTTGTGGAAAGAGTTCGCAGTGTTTTGAGGAGAGGTCATATTACTGCCGGAGCTTTTGACCTGCGGTAAGCTATAGCTCTTTCGTGGCTGAAGTCAAACAGATTACATTAAAGTCAAACTTTCCGCTCTCTGTTTATCACGGATCCTCAAACCTCACTGCTAATTTTGATTATTCATCTACACCATTGTTATAATGAGGTCAGGGGCCCTTACATGCTGAGAAATGCCGACCAATTTGCTCCGATGTGGAAGTTGTAATTGCTCGCATCAATTATCTAGTAGTTATTTTGCCGTCTCCATTCGTCACTCCCATTCTCTCTCTCTCTCTCTCTCTCTCTCTCTCTCTCTCTCTCTCTCTCTCTCTCTCTCCTTCTCCCATTCACTCTAATTTGAGATGTTCCTTATTAGAGATGAGCATTTAGATGTAGCAGTGTGCACGGCACCTATAATTAGCTGATTATCATGGCAGGAATTAAAGTGTTTGAACAGGAGTTCGGAATTTATGTCTGTGTGTGTGGCAAAAAAAAAAAAAAGCATTTTGCTTATACATTTGTGCCAGTGTGACAGCATTTGAGGTTGTTTCTGCCTGTCTGGATGACAGCATGTTTAGAACTGTCCAAGTGTGGAACGGGATACGGAGTTTGTCTGAAGAACAGGAGTGGTTATGATTGCTTTATAGCTTAACAGCACTGCTCTAAATCAGCTGTCAGTCACTCTGACCCGAAACACAGCTGGTGACAGCACCTCAATAAACCTGCAACTTGTCCCTCTCTGCTTCGCTGTTATGCCAAAACTGACCAACACTGCACACACACACACTTATCTACATGGATTGGACGTTTTTTTTTTTTTTTACCCTCATCGTTCACATTTTAGCCCAACCAAGAGCTATGGGAATTATTTCAAAGAAAACATCAGATAAAAGTACATTTTAAAACATTTTAAAGTCATCCATATTAGGTGACTATATTAAGGACAGGAAATATGTACAGGATTTAGCGTATCAGGCCCGAACCAAAAAAATTGAAGATTCGATCAGGAGCATGGTTGAAACATGAGGAGCCGAATTCCTCAGAAAGGCAACAGGATGTTGTAAATCAATTCCTAGCTCCACAAGTCAGAAGCTTTAACATCAGAATTATTATAAACTTTAACATCAGATTTTTTGTTGTTGTTGTTATTCAATTTATATTGTGACCCCTATACAAATAAAGTTGTCTTAACTTTTGATTGCCTTTTTAATTCAGAGGTTTCAGAGTTCCAGATGTGAGTAAATCTTTGATAAATTATAATGTGAATTTCGCTTTGATACTAAATCTGAAGAAAAAAATATTTTAGAGTCTCATGGACGCTAAGGCATGATTATAGTCCGTACATCTTCCTCAATTCATCCACTATTGGCAGGTGTGAAGTTGAACCTGAGATTGTTTTTGTGTGAATGTGGCAGCAGATTTTAACAGACAGTGACAGGGTGATCTGGCTGCATCACAGCATGTTTGTATTGGGCTGTCAGAGTCTAACAGCTAACGGTCCATCATGGGCGATGAGGAGAGGGACAACAGGGATGAACATATCTACACATGTAGCCAGCACTTACCCATCAGGTCAGGAACCAATCAGAAGTTTCATAACCTCCAGAGAATTACGTCAACAGTGGCGAGTTTACGAACATTGTTATTTTTTTCTCCATTGTCAAATTTTTATTTCACTTTATTTTATACTTTCATTATTATTACTTTTTTACATTTTTATTTTATACTTTTTTTCTAATTATTTGTTTATTTATTTGGTTTAATTTGGATTGGTTTTTGGCTAGAGATTAGAGATTTAATAAAATGAAATGGAGTCTGACTTTAAACGTACAGAACATGACCTACAAGAACTCCATTGCTCAGTGTGCAAGTTTTCTGTCAGTTTTATGGAAGTCAGATTTGTATCTTCACTTTTAGCTTGAAATCTTGGTAATTTGACTTTATTAGTTTGATTTGGTTAACAGAGCGTCTGAACTAAAGCCATTTATCAGTGCCTTACCCTTGAATCCAGTCAAGCTCAGCATCATCCAGTCATTCACCAGCTAATCTTGTTCCATTTTCTACAATTTCCTCTCCTTTTACCCACAGACAAGGGGAAAAAAGACAAAAAGTGCTGGCAGGGACTAGATTGTATCTTTCTCTATGTCGTCTTTTCAGATCAGAGTGCATATTGTAATGTCATTGTCTTTTCCTCATTTTATTTATTTATTATTTTTTTCCATCAGAGATGGATAGCTTGGAGGAATCTCTCTCTTGCTGCCGTTCTCTCTCTACCTCCCTTTAGTGGTAAGGTCAGTTCATCATAGAGAGTTGAATAAGTGAAGCCTGAGGGAATCTTAACAAAGGTCTTGTTCTGATTGGATAATGACAGCACGGGGCCCAAGGAGCAAGAGAAATTGCTAGTTGCCATAGCAATAAGAGAGCAATGTGGGCACCATATTCTGAATGTGAAAGAATGCAGCAGAGAAAGAAAATATTTTTGACTCAGAGCCTGTATAAGAAGCATGTCTGTGTTTTGGTTGTATGACATTTTGAGCTAACAGCATACGGGTGCAATGCATCGGCATCCCTCACCCTCTGTGGAGCAAATGTCACTTGAGCAAAGTTGTCAAATGCATTGCTTTTACAGAAAATACCTTGACTATGAGCTAAAATAAACTCAACCTTGCCCACCAGGATACAGGCATCAGTCGCTTTCATAAACATCAGCACACTTCTCCTGAGCCTACAAATCACCCTGACCTAGAGCCTCCGTGTGTGTGTTTTCAACTGATCTGCCACGACCTTATTCCTCAAGCCTGTGTTGTAAATATACCAGACTTCTTTCTCTTCCTGCAATTTTTCCCCCTGCTTGTTTGACTTCCTCAGAGGCAACTCGTGTTTTCACTCCCTAATGATCCTTCCTTATGATGGATAGATACTGCCTTGCCCAGGCCAAGTAGTGCTTCCGTGTCTTCAGCAGACCCAGGTGCTGATGGAAAGCTGTGTGTGGTTCTCCAGTGATGAGAGAAGTTGGAAGAGAAGCTGGCTGGAAAGGCCTCATATTGTGAGGTTATAGGCTTGGTTACTCTCCATTTTTCTTCGCAGAGCATGGCCGAAACTATTCATTACTGCCAATCAAACCTCTTAATGTTGTGCTGGATTCGCTACATAGACTTTCAGCTTCTGCTGAACATATTATTACAAAAAATAAATCGATAAAACCAGTGTGACTCATGTCATGATTATACCACAGTTGAGTGATGTTGTTTGATGTATTGCGAGGTCCTAATAAATGTTATTTAAAAAGTTTTTACCAAGTAAAAAATAAAAAGAAGTGTTTTTATTAAACATTCATGTAGTGAATGTTTAGACATTGAAGACATTGGTGCTAGAAATGCCAAGGTAATGGGTTTGATTCCAAAGGTAATGTATATTTAAAGGGGTCATATGATGCGATTTCAAGTTTTCCTTTTATCTTTGGAGTGTTACAAGCTGTTCGTGCACAGATAAGATCCCTAAAGTTTCAAAGACTAAAGTCTCAAATCCAAAGAGATTTTCTTTATAAAATGTAAGACTCGACCACGCCTTCCTAAAACGCCTCGTTTAAACACGCCCCCACATGTCTACATCACTGTGTGGGAGGATTTGCGCAACACCTCCCAAATGTTCACAAAAGGAAAGAAAGCGTAACTTTTATTCTCGCTGTAGTATTGTTGCTGCCACTGCCATTTCGTTGAGGCGCTGTGCGTTTCGGTGTTAAAGCGAAAATATTTTTTTTGGCCTTCCAGAAGAGGACACAACTAGAAATCAGTGGTTAAGTTGTATTTACAGCAATGGTCCTTGGGAAACTTGAGATAGTAGGCTACAATGCCGTCTACACACAAAGGCTGTGGGGCAGTTCCAACTTTGCATCTCTTCACTGGTGTACACCAATTGGATATTGGAGTCTGAATGGCCATTATCTTTAGGAATTCCTGCTGTTCCGTCCTCCATAGGATTTTAATGTGTGAGTGTGTCTGCTGGGCTGCAGTGAGAATGTATATCACTTGGCTCTGAAATTGGCTTTTAACACACTGCAGGCATCACAGTTGCATTGTGCTCATTGAAGTTAAGTTAATGGACTGCACTGTGTTTTTCAGTCACTCACTATAAAGAATAAAAGTCTTCATGACTTCATTCAAAGCACAGAACTATATAATCAAAGGAAATTAGTAATTAAAGACATTTTTAGTTTAGTAAAAAAAAATGATTTATAAGAAATCACTCAATTTTATTGCCTTCGTGATTTAGTGTAACAACCACATGTTTTCCTCCTCATACTGTATGCAAAAGAAAAAAACACAAGATGGAATGTAAATGTAAAGTAGTTACTGGCTTTAGATTTTCATCCAGCAGTCATTTTTATTGGCATGTCAAGCCACGCAGGTGGTTGGGGAAACATAAATTGTTGCTGGGTGTTCTGAATCCAGCCAGGGTTCCAGAACAATCTGTCACGGTTGTGTTGAGATTTATGCTTGAGTGGAAGAGGCTAAGTACACACAGTGTGTTAAAGAGTCCTGTAAAGAACAAGCTATTAAAACATCCACCCAGAACTGACTTCCGAACCCTGAATGGAGCCATAGGATCACAAGGCTGAGAACATTTTTGTGCATTTTTGTAGTTTGTAATATTTAAAATGCAATAAAATATAAATATATAAAATATTTAATTGTGTTTAAATGTAAGATTCAGATCAAATTTCCTCTTAAAAATAGGGTTAAATCTTTAATATTTCTTACTGAACATCATAACATTTTTCACCTTTCTGTTTTTTTTATTAAAATTTGAATCTTAGATTTTTGAAACGCATGTCGCCATAGGCTAGTGGTTTGAAAAAAAAGCCACTTTTTCATAACATTGTGGAAGAAATATTATAATATATATGATATTATGATAGTCTTCAAATATTGTGTTGGACAATGAGGCGCCTTCAAAGTCAAAAAGGTTGAAAGCCTCCGTCATTGAGGCATTGTAGAGCGTTGACAGTAAGTTATGTGGAGAAGTGGGGGACGCTAGACTGAGCTATTTTGTGAGCCATATTCAAACTCATGTTGGCCGTATTAGCAACGAGTGCAACGTCTCTGATAACCTGTGCTCACAGCTATAAAAAAAAAAAAAACTTTTATCTGGTTGTTTTGCAATGCTTACAATCATGTCATTCTAGGCTTAACTTTGCTCAGGGTTGAGCTTATATTGTGCTTTGCATCAGCTCATGAGTGGCATGTGAAATACCTCTCTGACAGGCACTATTGTGCGCGGCTGTCTCTCTGCATCAGGGTTTATATGTTTAGTCCCCGTCAAGGCCTCGCTGCGGCTGAGAGGATTTCTCTGTGTATCGCATCACTTCTGTATCAGAAGCCACTGCAATTTCCTCCAAAACCTCAAAGCAAAAGGCAGGAGAAACCAAGTAAATAAATGTGAAGGTATATGAATATAGGAACACAACCCCCTGAAATTATAGTTGCAGAAAGATTATTCCAGAGACATTGTTCCCCCTAGTCATAGACTTAACTCAAATGTAGAGAGAGAGTGAAATTGCTAGAAGAAAGGCAAACAGAAAAGGTGGGAGTTCATGAGGAGAGAAATAACATTTTCATTTGTTTCGGGCCCTGTGGGAGAGAGAGGCCGTGCCAGTAAATAGATGCCGATATGAGAAATGATTTTCTTTTCCCTGATGGTGGATGTGGTTTTAAGGCACACTTATCCATCTGCAATCTAGATGTCAAACCCCAGGAATCCAGAATAGCAACACAGCGGTGTGATCGTAATGACACACGAATCTAACCTCACCACCCGTTTCTCGTCCCTCTCTCAGTCTCCCGCCAGCTTGTCGCTCTTTCTCTCAGACTTGAGGTTTGTTCTTTGATGTCCGTTTGTTCTTTCCAGCTCAATCATGACATGTTTAAATTGGCCGGTCGAATCACCTTCTAGCGCTGCTGGTACTGTTGAGTTGAGCGTTCAACAGGAATGGAGAGAAAAATAGTTTTTTTTTGCCAGTTATTGTCACTGTGAGACAGATGGAGAAGCGAGAGGATAAAAATAAGTTAACAGTTTTATAGATATTTTTATCACTGTAATATTCTTGCCACTGCGTTTCTGAAGAATTTCTTCACTTCCCAGAACCCGGGGCACTGCGGGTCTCTTCGATTTTGCTTATTATTGTCCATTATACGGCTGGAAGTTAAAATACGCCACAAGAATGTTCACTCTAAGTGAGAGTTTGTGTTTTTTGGAATTGACACAGTACAGTAAGTGTCTCCAGGCTTAAAAGCTTTTTTGCAAAAGGCACACAGGCTTATGGGGGAATTTGTATTTTTTTGAGAACGATTTTTCTTTGACGAGCCGCAGACTTTCTTGACACTTTATCAAACCCATGACTGCATTCTGCAAAACTCCCTCCATTCTAGTTAGTCTGATCAAAAACAGCACTCTGCACCAAACTCTGAGTCATCAAAGGATTTGTGAAGCTTTCATCTTCGGAGCATAGCTTATTGCTTTTCACCTGATACACTGCTTCATCTCAATTCTCTCAAAACATGCCACGCAGTCAAAATTATACCTTGCAGTATAGTTGTTTTTATTGTTCTGTTGCTGTATGTTTCCCAAAATTTGTTTTTCAGTAGAGCTGCATGCAAGAATTTTTTATGCTATATTTTGTTCAGATACTTGAAATATCTTTTTTGTGTGTGTTCGGCAGGAGAAATAAAGTCATACAGCTTTAGAATCACTAGAGGGTGAGTTAATGATGACAGAATTTTCATTTCTGGGTGAACTATACCTTGAACTAATGTTAACGAATTGAACTCTCGTGTAAAGTGTTAAAACAAACTTATTCAGTATTAAATGGAGAACTTCATTTCTCCTCAATCTCCAGAGCTGCCGGGGGCAGAACAAGAGAGGCTAGTGTTGTCATATTAGCATAACTCTTGCTGAATTCAGGACACATACTAGTACATTACTCTTACCTTTATAATACAGGAATAGTAATAGTAGGATGTTAGTATGCAGATCCAAAATCAGCATCTGTTTCGAAGCATTTTCTGTCATGTGATTAGTAGAAGCCAACTGCCAACATTATAATTTGAGTTTTAGTAATGTGAAGTAGTAAACTGATATATTGCCAAGGCCAATCTATCAGCCGATATTTGGCCTTTTATATTATTGTTGGCATCAACCTAATGTTTTTACATTTGGCCAACAAGTTTCAAAAGTGGGTCTTTTATTTTAACTCCCCCAAACACACAGGAGCTCCTATTCTCCATCTTCATTGGTTTTCTGTTTAAAACTTCTCTCTAATAAATTGTCTGTAATAATAAATTATTATTATATTAAGGGAAAATATTCCATTCTAAATAATATTCTTGATTTGTGAAAAATACTATAATAGGGTTACATAATCAGTTGCTATCTGAAGTATAAATCTATTTCATTTATAGATTGGCATAATGATATAGGCCATCAAAAAAAAAAAAAAAAAATATATATATATATATATATATATTCCTTCCATATGTTTGAAAATTGGTAACTGTTAGCAACCCTGTATTACTGAGTTGATTCACGCCATACTTGGGTCTTTATTTATTTATTTATTTTACTGAAAACTGACAAAATTACCTCCATTCCTCCAAGAATAATCATCTGGGGAAGTGTGGACCATGTACTCAGACTTTGATGTTGTTTTTTAATGTCATGCAGTTTTAAATATTTATGTTGCACTGTATCCTGCAGACAGCCACTGTAGTCAGCATCACAGTTCAATAGATCATGCATTTGCAATTAGGGTCCTGGCTCAGGTTTTTTGTCTGGAGCAGTCGGGTACCCTTGTTCCCTTGCCTCAATGGTTTGGAGACTTGGCTCCAGGAGAAAGAGAAGTGGACAGCAGCCCAGATGGTGATGAGCTGGCTTGAGGGTGGGATTGGACCGAATTAACCCCCTGTAGTTGTGGCCATGGCATAGCTACTAAGCCAGGTCAGGGATAGTGGAATTAGCCCTGGCCTAGCCATGGAGGTCCATCTGATTTCAGGCCTCATCCAATTACAGCCTTATCTCCTCAGCAAATGAGATCAATGCTGCAGACGCATGGAGACCGTCTGCCTGGGGGACGAGGTGTGATAATCACCTATAATACAGCTCAGGTACAAGGGCAGACCAGGTGCCTGCAGAACAAGCACAGTTTGTTTGAACCCTAGAGAAGGGAGAGTCTGGGCAGACATTGACTACACCTTGTCATTAGAGAGGTAAATTAATCAATATTGATTAGCACTGAGATTATGCTTCCCCTTTTGCTCTTTTATCGTGGTGTGTGTAGAATTATTGAACTTTATGGTCTCAAGTGCAGCTTCAAGAGCCACAGGATACTGTGTATAAGGGTGTACTCACACTGCCAGTTTGAACCGTGCCCGAGTGCGTTTGACCACCAAAGCGCGGTTCGTTTGACTAGTGTGAGTGCTCCGAATCGTGCCCGGGCGCGGCTCGATTGGCCGGCCCTGGCCCACTTGGAAGAGGTGGGCCAGGGCACGGTTCAGTTGGACTCGGGCGCGGTTCACATGCAGTGTGAGCGCTTTGCATCACGGTTTTGCGACGCTCCAAAACCAACATGGCAGGGAAAGGGTCGCTTTGGTCTACGGCAGAGGTGCAAAACGCATTAAAAAAAACTAAAAACTGCAAAGTCCTTGCTACACTTCAGCTGGTATCTTGCAAACATTCTCATAAGGGCAGCACGATTACGTGAAAATGTTCGCGCCACTAAGGCGACACATCTGTTTAACAACAGGCTGTGGACCAAACAACACAAAATTATCCACAAAGAAAACAGAGCGATGCACTCCATTGTGTTCATAGAGCGCCGCTCTTCCTGTTTATCCCGACACCGTCGCACCATAATGACGTAAGCGTGCTCCGGCACGAATGCTGAAACCCTATATGTGAGTGCAGGCCAGAGGGGGAGTGGGGAGGGGGGACAATCGTACTCGGGCCTGGTTCATGGCAACCGTGCCTAGTGTGAGTACACCCTAACTGTGCATAACTTTCACCACATATCTGCATTGAATTTTGCGCTGCTTTTAAGTGATTTTAAAGGACACCACAGCAGGGACCATAATTGCTTTTATGAATTCTGTGCATTGAGGCGCTCAGAGCTTCATATGACAGACTTGAGATTAACCCTCAGTGCAGTTCAGTTAATTTTCTTGTCAATTAGGGAGAAAACAAATGTTTGATATTTCTAGACATAATTAGGAAAATAATTAACCTTTGGAGTTTTTTTTTTCAAATCGCTTTTCTTCTCTCTAAGTGTGTGATGAGACTTAAATGGAGGGCATGTAATGAACACAGCACATCTCATCATTTGAAACTGCATTCTTCTGTGCTCATTAAATTACATTGCTTTACACTCAACATGATTTTTGCTGTATCTATCTCTGAACAATTCGTGTTCTTGAATGTCACATGCATAATTGCAAGGGCTCTCCTCCACTGTTGATCTCATATGGAGCGATTGTGTAGCAATTTCATGACATGGAATTGTGAATCAATTTTGTGAAAGAGTTAGCAATTATACGGCCATTGTAAGATGGATTGGTTTACCAACACTTAGCTTGGTGTATTTGAGACTTTAAGTATAGGATGGTCTCCAATATGTAGTCAACAGGCAGCAAACAGCTCATAATCATTTTTGTGACGATAGGGTACAATTTAAAATAAATATGATAAAACAATTTTTTTTATCATAAGTTTAATAGGTTTTAAATTGTATTTTAAAGTAAAATTCAAAAATTTAATATGTATGTAATTTATAAATACACACACACACACACACACACACATATATATATTAGGGCCGGGACTTTAACACATTAATTGAGATTAATTAATTACACAAAAAATAACGCGTTAACTAAGATTAATTAATTACAGAAAAAAAAAATTCCCGCATTTTTAATAACTTATTTTTGCACCGCGGAACATTTCTCACTGGATGAGTTTCGGCGGACCGATAATACTGGAGCACCAACTAGCGTTCGCATATCACCGCAGCAGCACATCGAGCCTCAAGTATCACCTAAACGCGAAACATATAGCAGCTAGCGTGGACTTTACACTTTATGTTGAACTATGTAGTATTTTGTTGGTGCAACAGTTTATGTTAAACTCTTTATTGTTTTGGCCAAGGTTAGTATGTTATGGCCTCTGAAGCAACAGAGAGATGTTTTCTAATAGTCAGTGTTTCCAGTGTTCTGAATATAATTGACAGTATTGTGTTTTACTTAAAAAAACACTTTACAGAAGGTTCCAGCACCTATAAGCTTCCTGAATTTCTGAAATGTACTATTTCTAAATTGTTTCTAAATATGCTATTGCTACACTTAATGGCAAAAATTGCACTGGTCTGCTAGACATGGTTGAACAAAAATAAACAATATTTTGTTGCTTAAGCTTATGTATTCAGTCATTATTCAATGGTATACTATAAATCCATGTGAAAAAAAATTACTTCTCACTGTTCCCAGGTCAAATATTTATCTGCGATTAAAATGCAATTAATTTCGATTAATTAATTACAAAGCCTCTAATGAATTAGATTAATTTTTTTAATCGAGTCCCGGCCCTAATATATATATTTACCTAATATTGACATGTATATCTGTGTATATGTATGTATGATATATATTATGTATTAATATAAATGTATATTACATATATTTCTTAAATGTATATATGTATGTGTGTGTATTTATATATAAATACAGTATACAGAGTATGCATACAAATATTATGTAAACTAAAAAAATGTTTGGATGTGTTTAATCGTGATTAATCTATTTGACAGTCCTAGTTTTAATATTTGTATTTTATGTTTTAAAAATCAATAATACTAATATTTCTATTTCAGCAGGCCTACCTTATACATACCCTCCATAACACAGAATTGTCTGTGAATCTGTTTTGTTGAAAGTGTTAGTAACAAGTATATCGCCATCGTGAGACAGATTTATTAAATACTTGGCTTTTGCTTTTAAATGGACCATGGTTTATTTGAGACTACAAAAAAATGATGGTCTTTACTATATAGTCAATGGCTGTTCCCAATCTCTGACTATAATGCCACCAGTCTGTCTCGCAACCATCTGGAATGGGGCGAGCTGTCTGCTGTATGGCTGACCAGGGAGCCATCTTCCTGGATTTATGTCTGCCCATTCTTACCAACTGCAGCATCCAGGATGCTGTTAGCCAAACATACGGGTTTTAGAGAGAGCCCCTCAACAACCGTGCATATATCTTTCTGTCTCTCATGCCTGGTTTAATAAAAAAAAACCTTGGATAGCTCAAGGCTGCATGGCATTGCAGGGTGTTGTGGCACCAGAAGAAACCTTTGCCCAAAACAGACTGAACTGAGATGGTCGAGCACCTTATTCATGAGTAAGTCTGGGATCTGTTTCTTATCCACAGTCATGAGATTGAGGGCAGTGAAGGTGAGGTTTGGATGGTGAGGTAAGGTGAGCGTGACATGGCCCGGCCTCCAAAGCACAAGGCTAGATTAGCTTCCAAGGGGCACAGCAGCAGTTAGTTTGGGAAAATATCACAGCCCATTAGCTGGAGCAGTGAAATGGAGTCAACTTCAGGGACTCTATTAGCTTCTGTTCGCTTACACAGATGCCGTCCCTCAGCTCTGCACTGCTATTCTGGAAGGACCGAGTGCACTGTTATAATTGGACTGGGGAAATCAAGCAGGTTTCAGTGGTCCTGGTGGGGCTTTCAGACAGAAAATGAGAACTTGGTCTTTTGTATGCAGTTTTTTTTTTCTTGCCTGATTCCTAGTTTGCACCCACCCCTTGTTAGCATCACTTGGTGTTTTAACACTAAAGCATTCGGGTGTGTTTGGACTATGTTTTTGAAGTGTTTCCTACTTTGTTTTTGTTTTTTTGTTTTCAACTCCTGCTTTGAATTAAATTCACATTATTAGGGAATCCTACAAGCATGCAGGAGTTTAAATGCTGTGCAGTCTTTCTCAAGTATAAGTATTCTCTATGCACTGATTAAACCACGGCATGCTGCTCGTTAATAAACACACAAGTCTCCCAGAGATACTCATGTGCTCTTCAAGGGCTTTAAAGATGTCTCCCGCCCCATTTGTTTTCTTTGTTACAGAGCATGGTAAAAAATCATCCCCCTTCATAACCCTTTCCTCCTTTCTTTGCCTCTCAAGTAAATGTCCTTGATGTCGAACTCTCTGACTTCAGTATTTTCATTTTTATTTTTTTTACGGTGGCTTGGACATACAGTAAGACAGGCCTCACTGATTCAGGTAATTGATGTGCAATTTTAGCTCTTCCAAAGGACGTTTTCATCATTCCTGTTGTAGAACAGGGGCGTTCGAGTAAGTACATCAAAACTGTTTAACACACTCCTTCTAAAATAAATATCACAAATCCTGTGTCATTCATCTAAAGACTATTTTTTCACTTTATTTTTCCTAGATGAAATTCAGGTTAATCTTACAGTTTTATACTTTTACAGTTAGTTAACGGTAACACACCCTTAGTTAGAAAATTGTTATTGGCATTGATCCAGGCATTTTATTAATATTATTGTGATTGTCCCATTTAAAATAATTATAAAACACTATCTTTTTGTCATAGATTTTAAGTGGTCACTTTAACCCAGTATGTTAAATATTGCTTTTATTTTATTTATTGTAAAGGTTGTAAAGGTTGGATTGTCAATGGAGTGAAATGATTATTAGCTATAGGAATGAGTTTTAAAAAATCTGTTACAATCAGAAATAAACCAAAATATAATACTGAAAAATAATAGAAATATATAAATAAATAATATAAATACAATAATGAAAACTAAAACATAAACAAATACTACATATACATTCAAAAACAATCATTCAAATAATATATATTTAATTTAAATTTATGCATTTAGCAGACGCTTTTATCCAAAGCGACTTACAGTGCATTCAGGCTATACATTTTTACCTATCATATATATATATATATATATATATATATATATATATATATATATATATATATAGTATTTCAGTGAGACTAAATTAACTCTGTGTTGCACATAAATGTTTAGGTGTAAATCGATGTTTGTGGTTGAATAAAAGACTGCATGACTGGTATTCCTTTAAGGCTAAATTTGATAGATATTTGAACAAGAGAGCAAAGTTGAAATGCTGTTTCTGGCTTTGTGGAAGGTGTATTTCATATCTCTCAGTCCCAGAGCCCCCTGTGTCTACAGGAATGACAGCCCATGGCCTCAGAGCTGTGACATTTTGGATGCCCTGGGGAGCCCATCACAGAGAATATTATAAGGGCTATAAAAGAGACACATTTTCCCAGTCTTTTTCACTAACACCACTCAAACTTTGTCTTTCTGTCTTCCATCACTTCAGCCCTCTGCCCCAGTGCTCTGACCTGACCGTGGGGCTGGTGAAAGGCTTTTCGTGAAGTCGGGGCGAGACCAGTCCTCAGAATAGATGCAAGGGCCGCTTGCACTCTACGGCTTTTCTCCCAAGGTGTCCTGTGTCAGTACTGATGGTCGCTAGCATGCACACATACAGACCGACATTCTTAGTCTCCTCTTATGGTCACACACACACACACACACACAGACAAACATGTTGCCCTCTGGAACCTATCATCCTTCAGCCCGGCTCTAGATTTATCCTCTTTCTAAACCCGCTCTGACAGGTTTGTTATCTGTTCGCCCGGTCGACAGACCCATGAGAGTCGGAACGCCGGGAGTTAGAAGGCAGAGAAAAGCAGGGCAAGTAAATGTCAAGTGAACCGCCAAGGATGGATATTATAGCTTCTGGGTTCCAGAGAGAGTATCGCCTGTCTCTTCCCCCATCTCTTTTACAGGCGGCCCAGCTCTCTCTCGCTTCCTCATTCGTTATGTCTCTCTGTCTCCATCGCTCTCTTGCTGGACTGTCTATTGATTTCTAGACAGAGTTATGTGGAGGTCTGAATTAGATAGTTCCCACAGAGCGATGTAATACAGCCTCTCCATCCCCACACCCCCCTGTCGTGAATTGAATCGAAACGAGCAGTGATTACCAGACTCCCTGTTTTGTAGAAGATCAGCACTATTTAAACAGCAGGGGATTGTGTGTGTCTCTGTGTGTGGGTTCATGTCTGTATTCATGTTCATAAGCTCAGAGGCCATTCATGTTGAATGCATGCTGAAAACATGAGCACATAAGCATGAGCACGATTCTGTCTAAACATGTGCATCAACATTAAAGCACTTGACCAAACGTTGAAGAAAGATGGATGGATGGACACAAACCATATAAACAAATTTAATGGTATGTTTTTTATTGTCAGAGCTCATTCTGAATTGTTTTAGGATGGTTTTACAATTCAAGTGGCAAAAAGGATGTGGAATTACAATTAGAATTTTTATGTAATGAAGAAGACTTGAAATGAAATTCAAGGAATGTATATAATTTGCTTTCAACTTCAAAAGACAAACTGTGAAGATAAATTTTGAATGGTGGCTAGAAAAGTCTTAATTAAAAGTTTAAATGAAAATGAAAAAGCCTTAAAGGATTAGTTCACTTTCAAATTAAAGTGTCCTGATAATTTACTCTTCCCCATGTCATCCAAGATGTTCATGTCTGTATTTCTTCATTCGAAAGTAAATTAAGATTTTTTAGGAAAACATCCCAGGATTTTTGTCCATATAGTGGACTTCAACAGTTACCAAATGGTTGTAGTTTTAACAGTGGAGTTGGTTCCCATTGAAGTCCATTGTATGGAGAAAAATCCTGGACCATTTTCCACAAAAACTTTAATTTCTTTGCGAGTGAAGACCGAAAGGTAAGAACATCTCAGATGACATGGGGGTGAGTAAATTATCAGTAAATTTTCATTCTGGAAGTTAACTAATCCATTAAAGTTGGCTGATGATAGATATACAGACAGACTCATAGACTGATAGAGAGACAGACAGAAGAACACATAAACAGACAGACGGACACATAGACAGATAGACAGACAGGCAGACAGACAGGCTCATAGACAGACAGACTCATCGACCGATAGACAGACAGACAGACAGATGCAGACAGACAGACAGACTCATAGACAGATAGACAGACAGACAGACTCATAGACAGACAGACAGACGGATTCATAGAGAGATAGACAGACAGATAGACAGACAGACAGACGGACAGATAGACAGATGGACACATAGACAGACAGACAGACACATAGACAGACAGACACATAGACAGACAGACAGACTCATAGACTGATAGACAGACAGACAGACAGAAGGACACATAGACAGACAGACAGACAGTCAGACTCATAGACAGATAGGCAGACAGACAGACAGACAGACAGAAAGACTCATAGATAGACGGACACATAGACAGACAGACAGACAGACAGACAGACTCATAGACAGATAGACAGATGGACACATAGACAGACAGACAGACTCATAGATAGATAGACAGACGGACACATAGACAGACAGACAGGCAGCCAGATAGATTGATAGATAGATAAATCCTGGATCAAATCTGCCACATCTTAACTTGCCCTGCACTAAGCTGTGAATTAGACAATAATAGGTGCAGCAGGGGGCCAGGTAGGTACCTTGGGATTTCTGCCAATGTTTTGCTTGAGCCTCTGGAGGTTTAATGCACTGTGGAGAGAGAAGCCGTGTGCACATTGTTGATGTGACAGGGTGCTTGATTGGATTACAAGCAGTTAAGCAAATTGATTGGATTGGAAGCTGAGCCTATTTATCCCTTCGGATTGAATTGCAGGTTAGGAGGCTCAATCCCAATTTGCCATGCACCAGGTGAGGTCTCCAGCGTCCCACGCAAATGTGCATCCAGTAGAAGCAATTAAAGGCTTTGCTCTGAGCCTGTAGATAAATCTAGTTCATTTACAGTGTCTATTGTAGAACAGCCTTCTGGCTGCCCCTATCTCGTCATTCTCGCTTCCTCTTTTAACCCTTCAATGTGTCAGCAAGGTCTTTTTGTGATTTACAGTCAAATCACAGGCCCTTTTACCACCTGTCAGATAGCCGTAGCTCCTAGATAATTCAGACACCCCATCTCTGCAATGTCAGCAGGTCATTGTGATGGAGAGCTTCACACAGACACTTGTCGCACATTTATGTTGCCAATTAGAGAGAGAGTGCAGGGCCTGTTCTCTGCCTGCCCTGGATTATAAACAGTTAGAGACATACACTTTCATCATTATTATTCACTGAAAAGGTCATTCTGTCCTGCCTGTTTGAAAGCGAGATGTTTTCAAAGACAAATTAATTCAAAACGCCCTGTTCACACAATTGGTGTTTAGCACATTTATTAAGGAGGTGGTTGTGTTTTGTGTATGAATGTGTTGCCAGCTTAACCATAGAGTGGTCACAAAAAATACTTGGACACTTTAGCCACAATGAAAAATGTAGAAATCCAAGTTGTATCCTGAGATCTGATCTAGATATTTATGATGATCTGTCCTTCAAGCTCAGTACTGTTGCGGCGACCTGGAAACAGATTTTGGTGCTCTCTGACAATCTGCATAGTGAACTACATTTGTTCTTCAGCCTTTGAGAGGAGTCAGTTCTACTCTTGGATAAGTAAACACCTCTTTCTTCCATCTGCATTTTTTGCCCAGGTAACAGGATCTTAATTTAGGAAGTCCTGATGGAGATCAAGAATAACAAGCGAGTGATATGTTACCAAGTATGGTAATGGTTAGAGAGTCAACTGATATCAGAAGGAGTCAAATGTTTATCAGTGAACAAAACCTTCGCTAATATTACTAATCAGATCTTGAAGTACCTATGGAAAAAAAGATGCATTACCAATTATCTGGATGGTTTTTGCATACATTACATACTTTTAGTGGAGAAACAAATGAGGGGGTGAGAGGTTAACATTTCCAATTAAAAATTACCCTCTAATTAGTTTGCAATTCATTTGCAGTTCTGACTTTTTATTTATAAACAAACTTTATAGTGCTTTTGAAAGAAGCTTTTCAAAGTACATATTAAAAACAACCGTTACAGTCAACAGTCAAACTAAAAAAAAAAAAAAAGGACTTTACTCATTATTGAATATTCCATTGAATATTTCAATGTAATTTTTGCATTGTACATAATAATGTTGTAAGGCCTAAATTCACTGGTAGAATTTAAAATGGTTTGATCTTTTATTTATGTAAAATAGTTTATAGTTTCAACATTGGATGTATATTGGTTATAGGCCAATTAAAATAATAACCAGCTTGTTGTATTGGCTTTAAGTTTTAATATTGGTGCGGCTCTCAAAACAATTGATATACTGTATAAAATGAAGACACATTAAGACAAACAATCTAAACAAAATGTGTTATTTTATGCAGTGCCATGAATGAAAGTCGTTATGAATGAAAGCATTAAAGAATATTTGCCTTCCGTCAAATTTATGAGATGGAAAATTCTGTCCTTCTCCCCTCTGTCCACACCAGGCCCCTCAGGGAGTCATTCTTTAGTGATCTTCTCTCCATAGACTCACCCTATAATCCGTGAAATAGTGCCTCTACAAGCCCTCCACTGAGGATGGAGAACATCCTTGCCCTTCACAAATCTTATGCATTATTTTCACATTTAGGATCCCTTTTTCACTTAGATATGTATTTCTGAAAAATGGCATTTTTATCTCTGCCTATTTGAATTCTCCAGACGCCACACATGAATCTGGAACCTTTTTCTTTTTTCTCTCTGCCACTAAGCCATCCCATATCACAGCTATTCAGTAAAATGTCTCTTCGTCAATGAAGGATTTTTCATGGATATCTACTAATATTTCCAGTCTTTGTTCCACCTTAATCTTGTTTAGGGAGTATTTTCTCTCAAGATCTATTAAACAAGTCACTTTGGCTGTTTGTTTGTTGTTTGTGGCGTAAACCAAAGGGTCGTGGTTTTGCAGGTTATTCCTGCACGTAGATTTTGTTACAACACCATCTATTTCTAAAACCTTTTCCATTGGTAGCCATTATAAATATTTGCTAATTTTTGTGGCAAGCAATGTGTGTGTGTGTGTGTGTGTGTGTGTGTGAAGTATATTTTAAGCTATTTTTGAAATAGCTGGATTTTATTTTAGGATAATCATGGGTGAGTAACAGTCACTCCCTTTACATTTCACACTCCATCTGGAACCCTAGAATACTAACTGTACAGTGCCGAAGGGAATAATATACCCTGTCTGGAAAATGCTCCATCTAAGAGGAAGCTCTGAGAAGACAACTCATGTAGACAGAGTAGACAGACATCACCTTTTTTGATTTACTAAATTTCTTAACGGTTACAGGACTCAAGAGAGTAGTGGGAACTGTTTGGGGACACTTTATTTACTGTAGCGACTGCCAGCTGATAATTTGTCCCTAAGATGTTTCAAGGCACACTCTTACATTTCATCATTACATTACATTTCATAGCATAATTAAGTTCTTTAATAAAGCTTTTTTTCTGTTGTGTTCAGTTTTTTATGTGAAATTCATGGTAGTTATGTAAATGTAATGTTTAATGTAATGGAAGCGTGGAAGGCTTACATTGTTGTAACTATACTGAAGTGTAAATGTATCTGCTAACTAAACTGGCTAAAACTGTTTTTAGAAGCTTTGGAGATGGAAAAGTTTTTTAATCTTTTCACCGAAGCAGAGGTGAGTCAAGCCGTAAAATGTACTGGATGCTGAGAGCCTGTGAGAAAGCCGTCTTCCCATGTAGAAAGAACCCTGGAGACCTTTCTGAAACTTGGTGACAATCATCGTGGTTAGTGGAAGGAGACATTTGCTGCTTGCAAATGCTAACTCGATTTGCGGCTAGACGCCGCAAGAGGCCGCTTTTTTGAGTGCAGTGAGAGTTTATTTTTCATATAAACAATGATACTGGCTCTGTTCCAAAGCTCAGTGAGCTGCCTGGAACCTTTTAAGACAACATCCTACTTCATAAGTAACCTCATTAATTGACTTTAGCATGTTGCTAAGGTAGAGACTAAAGAAGACCCAAGTTTGATGTCAGCATGTTGCTAAGCTAAAGACTCAAGCCTCTTAACACCAAAAAATCATATTATATATTTATATAAGGTAACCTCATTTTTGCTGTCTATGAATTGATGGGGGCACCTAAAAATGCTGTCTAGGTAGGTAGCTCACAATTGTTAATAGATCAAGTTTATTTTTTCTGTCAATAAAACATATCAGTGGCCATTTATAACAGCTTGTGTTTCAAGTATAATTCTATATACTGTAGAATAGAGAGAAAGAGAAGTGTAAGGAAAAAATACCAAAAGGTATCATTTTGCAATCTCCCCTCTCACAGACAGTGTCTAATTTGTTGCATGCTCCACTAGATGTGGAACTGGAAAAGGATCGTCCCTGGAGACACTTTGCTAAGAACAGTTACCAGAGGAGGCTGCTAGGTGAGACAGAAGAATGTGTATTAAGCTGTGTAGGTGTACTGCCTCTGGCCTGAATGAGTGGTATCACCAAAAAAATTGAATATGAATCATTTATTGTGGTATCCATTTCAGAATATGGTCATTTTTGATTGGGGAGCATCCATTACTTCAATATTCATTGTCACTTGACCCTCTAGAATCATTCTAATATCCAGTTTTTGCTGCTGAATATTGATGTATAACCATTTAAAAGTGGAGTGATTAATATTAATACTTTTATTCTGAAAGAGTGTATTAAATTTATGGAAAGGAACCTACAGTACAGACCAAAAGTTTGGACACACCTTCTCATTCAAAGAGTTTTCTTTATTTTCATGACTATGAAAATTGTAGATTCACACTGAAGTCATCAAAACTATGAATTAACACATGAGGAATTATATATGGAATTATATACATAACAAAAAAGTGTGAAACAACTGAAAAAATGTCATATTCTAGGTTCTTCAAAGTAGCCACCTTTTGCTTTGATTACTGCTTTGCACACTTTTGGCATTCTCTTGATGAGCTTCAAGAGGTAGTCACCTGAAATGGTCTTCCAACAGTCTTGAAGGGGTTCCCCGAGAGATGCTTAGCACTTGTTTGCCCTTTTGCCTTCTGTCTGCGGTCCAACTCACCCCTAAACCATCTCGATTGGGTTCAGGTCCGGTGACTGTGGAGGCCAGGTCATCTGGAGCAGCACCCCATCACTCTCCTTCTTGGTCAAATAGCCCTCGATGCCTTCAGTGTGACTCTACAATTTTCATTGTCATGAAAATAAAGAAAACTCTTTGAATGAGAAGGTGTGTCCAAACTTTTGGTCTGTACTGTATAAAGGAACATAAATAGAATTATAAAATGTTACTATTTCTATTTCAAATAAATGCTGTTCTCTGTTCTTTTGAACTTTCTATTCATCAAAGAATCCTGAAAATGAATGTTTATATAATTTGGGTTTTTTATATTTCACATAATTTTATATGATTTTATTATTATCTCTTTTTATTTTGAAGAAAAAATAAACTAAAACACAGAATAGTTCCTCCTAACACATTATTAATACATTAAAATAATGAAGTGGCCTAGTGGTTAGAGAGTCGCACTCCCAATCGAAAGGTTGTGAGTTTGAGTCCCGGGCCGGCAGGAATTGTGGGTGGGGGGAGTGCATGTATAGTTCTCTCTCCATCTTCAATACCACTACTGAGGTGCCCTTGAGCAAGGCATTGAACCCCCAACTGCTCCCCGGGCGCCGCAGCATAAATGGCTGCCCACTGCTCCGGGTGTGTGTTCACAGTGTGTGTGTGTTCACTGCTCTGTGTGTGTGCACTTTGGATGAGTTAAATGCAGAGCACAAATTCTGAGTATGGGTCACCATACTTGGCTGAATGTCATGTCACTTTCACTCACTTTCACTTTTTGTTGTTCAGGAAAAGCCTTTACAAAATAGCAGTTCTGAAATGTACCAACCAAACTTGGGGATTTGGGTGGTGATGTGCAGAGACGTTCCAAGTAACATGCTCAAGTCTGAGTTCACCATTTTATACTTATGCTGCTGTTTTGGATTTAACAAATCATGTTTTAATCCATGTGCAGTGACAATTCCATTTGTTGGATGCTCCCCCTCCTGTCCTCCTTTGCTATTTTGAGAAAAAAAAGTCATGTTGAATGTGTTAATTCAACAAGATGAATCCTGTATTCAGCCCAGTGGAGTGAATAATGAAAATTAGGCCATAAAACTTTCAGCAGAATTACTTTGCTGAAATTGCTGAACAGATGTGTCATTTTAATGAAAATCCACAGTTAGACTCCTCTCCCCTCCCCGCTGGCGGATGAAATTATTATCCCCGTGGTGGATCCTTCATTCACTGGTAAATATGTATGCAGCCGTGGCAATATGGGGGGCCGTGTAGGGGTGTAGTAGTCAGCTTGTCACATTTAGTGCGTCGATCTCTCCCATGCTCACGCTAACAGCCTTCTGTAGCAATTCACCAAACTCCATTGTTGTCACAAATCCCACAGACGACTTGTTAAAATGCAATGATCTCCTATTTAAACAGAAACAATAACCATTAGAATTCCCTTGGATCTAAGAGGGGAACGCAAGACTCCATCTGCCATGAATGATTAGAGCTTTGACGAGGGAATTTAATTTACAAAATTTAAAGAGTAAAAATCAGAGTGTATCTGTCCTCTGAGGCTTCCGCCATATTTCTCATTTCCTACTCACCCTCCTTTATAAAACAAGTCACTCATCTGCTTATTTTATTTGCTTGTTTATAGCATCAAAGCTCTGCTTGCAGCCTGTTCACTAAAATAACAGTTTAATGTGCAGTTCTGTATGACCCTCTGTAAGATATTTGACCGTTTAGTGTTAAATCATGTTTATTCATAAGAGGGTGGTTGAAACATGTCTAATGCAGGTTGTCAGCCAGACATTTCTATGCACTCTTTGACATGTAGCTGTCAGTCTCAATGACGAAGCCATTTCTCAGATGAGTCACGAATGAGGCATTAGCATAGATTGCTATTCGTAAGCGTTACCTTCGGGCTCATTGCAGTCGTATGTGGGAGCAAAACAGATCAATAGTGCTCAAACACTATTTTTACTGTAAAATTTAATGAACAAAAGTACAGCTAATGTTGTATAAAATGTAATAATAATGATAAATTAAATAAATATTATGGAAGCCCATTGGCTAATTCTGACTTTTTTTTCTTCTCAGAATTGTGTGTCCAGAAGTCTGAATTGTGAGATAAAACTCCAATAAAACAATTCCAATGCAAAGTTAATAAAAATGCAATTTTACTTATTTATTTATTTTATTCTGAGGCTGAAATGGGCTTCTGCACAAACTACTTACAACAAACCTATTTGTAGTATGTTATTATTCCATATTTATTATGAAATGTTTAAATCGTTCAATTATTTGCTGTATTTTATCTGCAGTATTTAATGAAGTATAGGCACATATACTTGTCTGTGTTCCCTGTGCAGTTTTTGCCAGTGATTGTTTCTTTTGAGTGCATTTGTTTTTATATCTAAAAGATTTACAGCCAACATTTCTTCCATTAAAGCCCATTAGGTCTGGGTTTGTTGTTTGGATCTTGTAAAAGAATGACCGCTCGCTGCTGTGCTCTTAGCAAAACATGCAGGTTTCTAATCAGGCCCCAGCAGAGAGTGAGAGCAGGAGGAAGCCTGGTGTCAGTGGAATAGTGCTGGTGTGATGTTGACCTGCGTAAAAATGCTCTGAAAATGTACATTTTAAAAGGCACATTGAAGGCAGCAATCTAAGCGCACAGTCCACATTAAGAAAGTCTGTCAGTGAAGCAGCATTTCTTTTTGCACCTTCAGGTGGGGAGAAAGTGCCAGTGAAGAAACAGGCACTGAATCAGGCAGTTTTTAATGCTGTTTGCTGAGTTGAAGGAAATCTGAACTTGCCTCTTATGACCTCTCCAGGGTTAATGAGAACTATAGTTTAGTGTGATTTTTGCAGGATTCAATGCACTTCTATAAAACTTCATGGCAGGCAGCTCGTTCTCAGATGCCTGTTTTACACATTTCCCCCCCTTTTTCTTTTCCCTTTTAAATATAATTGCACCAATGCTGACATTTTCAATTATACTAATTGACCAAATATTAAATCCTCGCAGTTGTTTCAAAGTTTTGGCTCAAAGTATACATCATTATAATGTTTAGGGCAAAAAAGCATAATATTCATCATATTTATAAATTAGACCTGTATTCTGATGTTTTTTTTTTCTTCAATCAACATTTTATTTCTATTATAATAGATTTTTTACCAGAGACCCATTTTTGGTGGGCTTTTAGAAGTGTAAAGTAGACTATTTATTCTTATTCTTATTATTCTTATTATTATAAATAATATAATTTAAATTGAAATCCATACAGATGTGTCTATATATATATATATATATATATATATATATATATATATATATATATATATATATATACACAACCTTACGCCTGTTTCACGTCCTGTGTGAAAGCACAATGAGTATGAGTCCGTGCTGCTTCAGCACCACACACGTAACACACACGGACTGTATACGCACTGCTGACGGAGTGTCTTGTCGAGGTTTCCATTGGGAAGCTTCTTAAAAAAAAAAAAAATTCCCTGAAGCAAACCCGGCGGCTTCAGCTGCATCCGTGTTAGCACGTCACGTTTGATCTGGTAATTTATTTACAGTAGACATACACACAGGTTTGAAGACTCGTTCTCGCCCCCTACAGTGCAATTCGGCTAAGTATACATCCGCGCTAAAATATCAAGGTGAAAGTCATCATAGCTCGCCTAGTATAGACCCAGTTCTCAACCCAACTTTGAGAATAGATTAACTGCAATTTTTTTTTATCGCCTGATAATAGTCTCACGTTAACGCAGCACGTTAACGCCGATAACGGCCCACCACTAATATATATATATATATATATATATATATATATATATATATATATAAATTTGCAATAATTTTAAAATGAGTTAATTTTATTTCTGGTCACTATCTCTTCTCTTTGTTCTGTGCTATTTATGGTCTTCCTCCTAATCCTATTGATGTTAGAGTGTTGTGTTCATGATCCACCACTAAACCACATTACCAGGGGCAGAGGGAGTCCTCATAACATTTTACTCCTTTCAGCATTTTCCCTGAGTCTTTGAAGTTGCTGGATCCTCATGGTGCTTCTCTCATATCTAGATCACGAGCACACAGGTGCAGGGCTTAATGTAGGCCCCCGGTAGCAGACGCGCATCTCAGGGTGAACGGCGTCAAGCTGTGAAGGCCCAGCGGTGCTTTATCAAACACCTCTCTGCAAAACAGGGGCAGCCGTTCCGCTTCCGTGGCTAAAGTGCACCAGGTGTAATACTAAATATATTTTAAAAAGTGGCTTACGCTGCAAAGCAACTCCGGCTCCCCAGGGCTGACGCTCTACCTGCTACTGATCTAACCACCCTGAACCATCTATTTAGATTGGAGAGAGAGCAAGCACAAGCCTCTGGTTAGAGTAGCACCATTGAGACAAGCTGTAATGAGCTGAGAGGTTAAGGAAGAGGGCAACAGTCCCCAAAGGTGTCATCCTGTTATGGATGGGCAAGAAGATCTAGCAGGTCTCTAGAGGCCTGGTTAGGACAAAGCTCTGAGAACTGCATGCTTTATATTTCCCCTGAACACAGAAAATGATGCTGTGGCATTTTGAAACAGGCTTAATTGGCGGTGAAAAGAGGCAGACGGGATGGATGTGGAGAATCAGGGCTGATGATCCTCAAATTCTGATAATGTATTTTCTTTTATTGTGAATTTCTCTACATATATATATTTTTTAATGCTACATTAGACAAATGTAGCCTTTTTTGATCTACATCAACAGTTTTTCATTTAATCATGTTCTGTGGTAAAAGTCATGATGCTGAAAATGTCACTTGTTGCCATTCGTAATTAGAAAATTACATAGATGCAGTCTCTGACAGCTGCTTCAAATTAAACCTAATTACAGTTTCAGAAAATGCTGGGAGTTTGGTGAGCGACAACCAGGTGCATGACACCATCCAGCAGCATCTTTTTGATGCATCTTCACCTTCTTTTCTTCTTACAAGCACTATAAACAGTCTGTTTTTAGATCATTTCTAGCTGCAGTCATTTCCATTGACAGTTATCTGGAAAATACAATTTCAAGTTGTTTTTGACAAGCCACCGAGCTGAGCTTGAATTTAGCACTGTGTCAGAAAGCCATACATCATTATTAATGGGTAACTCAGTCTCAGCTGCACATCATCACTCTGTCCTTTATCTGTTCCTCTCACTCTCTGTTCATTTGGCGATTATGAGATTTGGCAAGGCTGAGATGGGGTGTCAACTGCAGTTTATTGGCAGCATAAGAGTGTCTAAATTAGGGAAAGGCCTTGATCTCTAACTATTCATCTCATCATCCAACAAGCTACTAGTTGCTCAGTGTGGTTAAGTTACACACACACACACACACGTACAATAAATGGAGTATTGTAGTAGATTAAATAGTTCCACCTAAGAATATTTTTTTTCAATAGCAGACCAAAAGCGTCCAGTCAGAATAGCCCTGCTCCTTTGATTAGCTTAATTAATTACCACATAGAGAGTGGCACACTTAGGGCTTATTATATTGGCAGTGGCTGAAGCACAGAAAAATGAGAGACAATTAGCAGCTGATTCAACTAAATGTTGGTGGAACTATTGCAAAAACTGTTTTTGCTATATTTGTTATCCCAGCTGCTGAAGGTTGTGACCATTTAATAAAGCAAAATTACATGTAAATTTGTCTGTGCATTGAAACTCACTATTGTTTATCAGATTAGTTTGGGAATAAATGTGTTAAATACAATTAAAATGTGTTAAATACAATTAATTTCAACAATCTTTGGTGTTATATCATTATATCCTATTTTTTTTTTTTTTATCTGTATCCAAACGGGCTTCATTCAAGTCCTTCCCGTGTGTGTTGCTTCTCTCTAAAGACACTACAGCACCATTAAGAGCTGCGGATGTTACGCTATATTTTAAAAACAGAAGCAGAAACACAGTGAGCAACAAAAGTATCAGTCTGTTTTGCTGCTCACTGTGTTTCTGCTTCTGTTTTTAAAATAACGCATTAAAACCCACAAGGCTGCACATATAGTTATTTTACCTGTCATATATACATATATGACTCTGACTTTTTGTTTGTGACAAGACTTTTTTTGTATCTACATTTAGCATTATGAGTTATTATATGTTAAGATCTTATCTTTTAATAATCATATCTTATTAGGATCAATTTACGATTTTATATATATACAGAGAGAGAGAGAGAAAGAAATTACTGGCCTTTGGCTCTGTGCAATCCAAGCTATCAAAAAACATCAAGCTATCATGTAATTTTATATTCAGCAGATCTACAGCCTGAAGGAAACATCAGTTTCTTTGTTCAAACACACCTTTGTAAAAGGTGCATTTCATACTTGATGTATCAGTTAATAAGATTAAGTTTGATACTTGCACATCTCACCTGTTTGAACAAGAGTCCTGATGCACTTTGGGGCTCCAGTTGGTCTCTACTGAAGTGAGTTGATGATTAAGATGAATCTTGATGAATGGAAAGTCAAGGCCGAAGCTTAGGGTGGTTTACGGCTCTTCGCTCAGCATTTTCTCCTCGAATACCTGAATCTAAAATAACCACCCTGATCTGGTGATCATCAGTGATCTATTTAGGGTGACAATCTCACACCCTCAGGATTTGAGTGAGCCAATGAGGAATGGTACCCTTTGGAGGGAAGTTTTTACAACTCTGTCTCTAGTATGGTGTCTTGCATATAAAATTAGATATGGGGCAGTTCAAGAGAAGAATCTTTAAGATTCTTATAAAACTACTGTGTTGCATAGGCATCAACATATAATATACACTCTCATTTAGATCATAAAAAAATACAAACTCATAGATACAAAACATTATACAGATGAGGTTATATTGACTGTATATACTGTTATACACTGTTCTAATTTTCTGAAAGAGGCTGACCATTTTCCCTGTAAAAGTCAGTACAGAAAATTTTATTCCATTTCGGCCATTAATGTTAGTGCTACTGGAACTACTATTAAATTGCTGCCAGCCAAATGTCTCTGTTGTTGATTCTTCCAAAACTTTTTTATGCTTAGTACTTGAGATTGAATGAATACCATTAAAACAATAACAGACTGTACTGTAATATCTTCAATCAGCATAGTGCAAAAACAGATCCTGCTGATTAAAACCAAATGGGGACAGAAAATAAACCTCAGCACGCTGTCAAAACCTTAAAGGAAGTAGCATAGACAAAGACAGGGACGATGAGTCGGGAAGTTGACCTGAATTCTCCTGCTGCCAAGAGAATGAAGGAGATAAGTGGTAGAGACGTTCCACCATGGTGCAGTAAGCTTCTCCGGCACTAAATCAACAAAACACACCCCTTGAAGACCTAACCCACTGTGAACCCCAATAATACGCCAAATGGGAGTTCTAATTCTTCATTAACTGGAAAGAGGGAGTAGGGAGAGCTGCTAATGTCATTTTCAAGATTTCAGCATTCAAAGATTTCAATAACCAATTATTAACAGTTGAGTAGACAGAAATTCCTTTTCTCTGTCTTACCCCCCCCCCCCCCCCTTCCGTCTTTATAATTGGTGACATGAATGCAGTGAAAGCTAGTGGCGCTTAAAGCCAAACTTATTGCCTTGGTTATCTTTAATGACTTCAAAATATATTGGATCGTTAATAAGCGCAGGGGTTATCAATTCCTCTAATTAGCAAGGGTGCTCCCATAAGAGAGACTGCATTAAAGAGACCCGAAGACGAACCGAGGCGTCTGGCAGCAGGGGCCATAGGGCGTTTGTGGGGGTGTTTGTTTTTCAAGGAGCTTTTCTTTTTACTTGTTCGTGAAGATTAACTAATAACCTTGGTTTCTCTTTTCGCTCTCTCCCTCTGGGCCGCAAATGGCCATATCTCGCCTTTATGAAAGCAGTTGCCCTGAGGTGTGTGTGTGTGTTGTGGTGCTTGGTTAGGTTGGAAATAGTAATAGGATGTGAGCTCTGCAGAGTTCCTGCCACAGACCTGATGGGCGTCCCTCTGACAGACCGCATGCACACACATAGCCCATTTGGCACACTTTGATGTGCTCAGCAAGACACCAGGAGGCAAATGGGCTTGATCTAATATGGATGGCCTCCATTCCAATGTGAACCCTGTACTGTGAAAAATGGTTCTTAGGTGCTGCAAAGAACTGTTGAAGAGCCAGTACTGTAGTTCTTTACACTTGCTCCTGGTTTTATTGTGTACAATTCATGAGTATACACCAGTATATATACAATATCGGTTAGCAATATTATGAGAATGTTATAATTATAATAACAATAAAAGTATATATTTTTTTATTTTTTTTTATTTATTGATAGCTGTAGATATTGGATATTTTATTATGTATGTTAATTCCCCCAACCCCAAACAGCCAAAAAAATAATAATAATAATAATATAATTTTCTCAGTATACATTATGTTGTGATGGCTAAATGTACTTGAATACTTGAATTGGTGGGATTTTGTTAAAAGTGGGCCAAAATCATCACAATTAAAAGAACCAAACAAAACAACAAAAAGTGTCTTATAAAATTTAAATCAATATAATAAACTAGATGATTTTCACATAATTTAGAAAGAAAAACTCTAGGCTACAAGCTCCAGTTCTCAAAAGTCCAAGGTACCAATGTTCTGTATGTGCTTTATTGCCTTATTCAAGTGATTTAACATTTTTAGTTTTTCACTAACCATGCATAACATTTTTATTTTCTCAAAAACACAATCATGTACATACATGCTGCTCACATATTATTATAGCCCAGTTTGTGCTGATAACAGTGAGATTAGACTTTAGCCATTTAGATGTTTATAAGCAACTGAAAAAAGTACAAATGTCAGGGCATGACAAAACTTCTCCATACCCCCAAAAATACACTTAGACTCCAGAGGGTTAAACTACTTGAGTCTGTGTGCATTTAATTTATTTAATTCTGTGACATTATAATTTATTGAGATGCACCTGTATGTACAGCAATATGACACATTAGAGAAGTAAAATGGGTTGCAAATGTTTCATCTTTTTAGTGCACCTATGATTGACTAAACCAGTGGTTCCCAAAGTAGGGGTCGCGACCCCCCGGTGGGTCGCGGGACCCCGGCGCAGGGGTCGCGAGATGATTTCGATATAGGCTTTATATATTTTTGTTTCAATTAATTTAACTCTTTCGCATCGCACGTACGATCACACCGGTGTGATCAGTCTAGGCTAGTCCCTGGAGTGTACGACCACACCGGTCAGTGCATGACGTGAAATTCAAATGTGCTCTCGCGAGTTGGCTGGCGCTGAGCCAGAGACAAGTGCGCTCAGAGCTGTCATCACAACTTTTCAGTGTTTTCAACCACATAATGTTTATTTTAGGTTTCAGACATATAAGTACTAGAAAAAACAATACATTTAGAGTTTGTAAAATACACACTGATGTCAAAGGAAGAGGCAATAATAATCTTTTTCATTATAATTAGACACATTTTATTCATATCAGATACACATTGTGTAAGTAACTTTAAAGTTTACTCCATTATTCTCCCAGTTCACCAGCCACTTACTTTTATGTATTTCGGGAGAAGTGGATGAATTCACGTGTTGTAAATCCAACAGATCTGATTCTCTGAACTGCGTCTGCGGCACAAACTAAGATGGCGGCGCCCATCGCGCATACAGCTCAACTAACGCGATCGTTATAAAGGTGTTTAAACAACAAAACACTTCCACTTGCATATATTTGACAATCGTAATATCAGCTATTTCATGCCATATCTAACAAATTTGTTAATATTTTGAATAAAAAAGGAAAAATGACAAAAGCAGATCATTCATTCAGCTCTGTTGTTGCTGCGGTATGTCACGTGACAAGCAATGACGCGTCACCATGGAAAGCATAAAGTGACACATCTAGCGGATTAGCATGAGTGTGTGTGTGTGTGTGTGTGTGTGTGCGTGCGTGTGTGCGCGTGTGCGCGTTTGTGTGCGCGCGCACGGGTGTGAGCACGCGTGTGAGCAGCTCAGACTTACTCGACTGGTTCCTGATGGCAGAATAATGAACGAGTTCAACCCAACATAGCTGCACAGTTACTTTCCGAGAGAGAACAGGTGGATATCGAGCAGCTCATGCAGAATTGTAACACTGATTTTGCACGCAGAACAATAAAATATAACTTCGTGTGCTTTGAGACTGGGCATAAAATCGATTTGCTGTACATTTCACGCGACGAGAGGTGTTTTTTTTTGGGGGGGGTCGCGGGGCAGCAGCGCATTTATCATGGGGTCGCGGGCTAAAAAGTTTGGGAACCCCTGGACTAAACTATCTAGGTTTAGATCTTTTTAAAGTATAAATATTTTTTGTTGATTTCCATGGTGTATATCAGATAGTGGTGTTGCATGCTGGTATGTGTGTGCTTAAGTGTTACAGCATCGGTGTGTGTGAGCATTAGTTTGACCGTGTGTGTCTGACATTAGAGAATGACGAAGCTAGAAACGCCTTCTGATTTATTTTTGCTAGGGCTTTCAGAGCCAGTTTGTGCCACCCGCAAATTTATTACCAAACGTCACTTTCACATGATGGGTCTGTAACAAATATCCACTGCATATTGTTAAATTAATCTTCCATTTAAAATTAATGGAGTTAGACTCCCCGGGTTCAGTGTAATTTGGTGTTCACGGGCAGAGAGACACGCGCGCTGCATTCAGGATGAGGCAGGGCCAAACAGTCTAATCTTCCATCACCTTGAACCTGCATAGAGAGGACGGCGTTTTATCCTGCAGCTACTAATGAGATCCTGCTCCTCCAGAGAGAGAGAGAGAGGAAGGGGCTCTTGTAGTGGAAAGAAAGAGAGTTGTTTGGCAAAAAAAAGTGCAGAAGTCGTCAGGTAGACCGAGTAATGCTGAGATAGAAAAGATTTTGTCAGAGCTGTCATTTTTGCAGAGCAGTGGCCTGATGTTACTGCTGTGTTCGTGAAAACAAGCAAACGCCTGTTGAGATTAAATAAAATTTCTATCATTATTTTGAATCTCCCCTGACTTCTGGCCTGGAATAAACTTAATGCGTGTTACTTAATGCTGTTAGTTTTTATTACTGGAAATAGCTGTAAATATATTTTGAGTATATATAAATTCTATTTGCTGTTGTTATCTATGGGGTAAGAAATAAATACATTTTATTTGCTTGAACTTGTAATTGTGTTTTACTTTCCATAGCCCACCCACTGTTTGACTTTGAGTAGGTAGGGAGCAGTGAGCACTTTAATCTCAAAGACTAGTGTGCTGACTACCTTGTCAGTATTTTTTGGCATTGCATCTGGGCATTTTTCAAGCATGTCTAGAAAAAATGCTGATGGCAGATATCTAAGGTGTAAGACCTAGTCCGTATGTATTCCACACACTCTTGGACAACCTCAATAGAAACTCATAAAAGCTCAAAACAATTTGCTGTACATTTGAAGACTCATCAACTAGCACAGTAATATTTACGTGAGCCACTGTAGGGCCATGTACACTGTGCTCTGAGTCAAATAATGAGATGGAGTGTTGTGTAATATCCTAATTTTAGTTTAACACCAAGTCATCATAACAAATGTTCATAATATCAGCAGCATGTAATTGACGCATCCATTATTTGAGATTGGCCGCTGAGGGGGTTTTCTATCTATACAGACATAAAGTTTCCATTTCTCAACCTTACGACAGGCACACTGCTGTTCATTTTGCAGATACAGCTTGGAAGTGACACATTTATAGTGTTTTTCAAGACATTTCCCTTCCAATGGGCACGTAGGGTTTGGTTGTGCCATGTACCACGCTCACAGACACACTTTAATATGCTTGTTTGTATGTGTAAAGCTTTCTCTGTCTCTTTCCAGCATCTTTTGTTGTGCACATACACACTTGGAACAGGATCTCATTCTCTATTCCAAGTGTGTGGATTAGCAGCACTGTAAGGCTGGGCATTGTAGGCATCTTAACCTACATGCAGGATTTCTGCAGTATAGACATTAACACTATAACTGCAAGCTTTTTTATACATTACTGAAGTGTAAATGCTGTGAGCATTACACTTTTTTCTTTCTATTTCTTTCAGCTAGGTTGTATTTAACAAAGTAACAGAAATATACAGTAACTATAATTATTTATGTCTCTGTATTATTAATGTTCTCAGAAACAAATAGAAACAAAAGGAAAGGATTGAAAAACATAACATGTAGCATACATTACACAGAATATTGTATATGGTCTTTGTGAAAATATAACAGAAATATTCACTTAATGTCAACCGGCTGTAAAATATGTGCAACTTATTTAACAATATTGCATATTGAGTAACAGTATTGCATTTTTGCCAGCAGTGGCATGGACTGCCTAAGGAAGGAAGATTTTTTTTCATGTTAGAGAAGGACGCTTGTACTATAGGAGGAACAGGAAGACAATGATTGGATGAAATGATGACATAATGGGTGCTCTCTGTGGGATGGCCCCATTCTTGTGATGACGACCATGGGACCTACGGCCTGTCACTCAGCTGTTACCGCCAAGACCGGATAATGAGGACAGGGAATTTTCTCAGGTGTCAAAAGTAAGGATAAGTTCCCAAGCAAGTGTGGGTGTGTATGCGCTCCAGGAAACTCCGGGTGAGTGTGTGTGTGTGTGTGTGTGTGTGTGTGTGTGTGTGTGAGAGAGAGAGAGAGAGAGAGAGAGAGAATGTAGAAGCCAGAATCCAGAGGCTAGCTCGGACTTTGAAGTTCTTCAAAGTGCCATGATCACGCTGGGCAGACTTCATCCCCTTGGTGAAAAAGGCAACTTCATAGGCAACATCTAACAGACTTGTACATCTCTGCTATTTATTAGTTAATTATCACTTTAATTAATTATCACTTTTTCTTCTCCTCAAAGTTTTGCTTCAGATAAATAGATCATCTGAAGGAGAATTAGCCAAATTATACCTTATAACAATATTGCAGTATTGAGAGAAGACGAACCACATCATGATACAATATATTTATTCTCTAATAGTATGTACTCTGCTGTTTAAAAATGTGGGCTCATTAAAATGTTTACTTAAAAATAAATACTTTTGTATTTCATACTTTTAAAGAATACAGTGTTTTTATACAGCATTCTATTTCAAATAGATGTTTAACTTTATATTCCTCAAAGAATCCTGAAAAAACGTGTCATGGTTTGACCATTAATAATATACATTTTTCTTGAGCACCAAATATTAGTTAAAAATAATAGAATGATTTCTGAAAGATCATGTAATGGCTGCTGAAAATTCAGCTTTGCCATCACAGGAATAAATTACATTTAAAATATATTAAAATAGATAAGTTATTTTAAATTGTAATAAATATTTCACGATATATGAAACTTGTGCACAATAGCGTATTTGATACAGATGACACATACACTTAAATTATATTATATTTTTGGTTTAGATCTTTGTAGTAAAGAAAGCATTTTAGCTTATTAAAATGATCTTCACACTATATACAATGGTTTAACATGGCATTCTAATATCTTTGTGATAGAAAGCATCAGTTGTATAAATTGTGCCATGTTTGGTTAACTGTGCGATGTCCTGGCCTTCATCTGAGATTTTAGGCAATGTTTCCCTCTTAAAAGGTTTAGACTTCTGTCTGTATGAGCCACCGATGTAAGAAGTTCTGCCAAAGACAGAAATCTTCTTTAATTCCCCCCATCTGGCCAGATCTCAACATAGGCTGTATTTCCCCAGGTCCAGCCCTGCGAAGAGCTGGGCAGCAGAGACTTTTGTTGCATGCCAAGACTTGGTGGCATTGATCCCCTCACAGTCTCTGGGTCTCCTCAAGGGGGAGTTTTAAACAGCAGATTGGCAACACATTAACCATTTTAAATGGAAAGCCTTGGAGAGTTTGCCAAGTCTGGGCCTTTAATAGTTGCAGAGCAACGAAAGTTTGTTTCAGGGAATAAATGGGAAGGCCAGCGGAACTGTTGCCACATGCAGTGCACATTTAAAGCTCTGCTGTTGCTTTATTGTTTCTTTTAGATACTATTTTATGCTCTATTTATTTGCATATTTTCCTCCTAATTCAGGAGGATGAAGGAAAAGTAAAATAATCAAAAAAGAAACTGCATGAATTGTTTGTAAAAAAGTGCTGACTTTAACACCGATTAGCTTTAGTTCAGTTTCCGTTGAAAAATCACGTCTGCCTACTTGGTCTCCATCTTTTCTGGGTAAGACAGAGAGGCTGTCATTCTTTCAGCTCGTTGGGGGCCCTGTTTATGAGTTTCAGCTGAGCTATGAATCGTCTACCCCACTCTCCTGAGACATGACAGAATCTTTCCACTCTTGAGCTTGCGCCAAGCTGAGTTCTGCGCCACTGGCAACCACCGCGGCATCTGTGCAGAGAGCGCGAGCGGGTAAACTTGTCAACAGGGGGTTGACACTGCATAATGATCTCTGCTGGAGAGATGGGGTGGCTGAGAGAGATTCTCTTAAATGTCTAGATCGTCAGCACACATACTGAGCAACAAGGAGGGATGTGACACAAGGAGCAAGTGAGTCTTTGCTTAATTCCCATTAATTTCCTTTCACTCAGTTCACCCTTAGTCTTCTCGAATGAAGTCTTTATTCACTATTCACACCACAAGATCAGTCAGACAGAATGCAGACTTGGCAATTCAGAAGAGCAGACTGTTTTTGCTCTCTTACGGATCTCAGATCTCATTTCTGGTGGTTTGGAATTGCATTTAGCAAAACGCATCGCCCTAAAATGTTTTTCTCAGTATCCCACGTAATTGGAGTCTTGGTGTATAAAGAAACCTGATAAAACTTCCAAGAGCCTTTAATAAAAAAAATAAGAAAAAAAAGAAATGGAAGGAGACAGAGAGGAAAAATATAATGGAAGTCAAGCTGGCGGGGAACTCCCCATAGAGGAAGTGCAGATTGCATTGCATGGTGTGAACAACTGCTTCTCGACTTACCCTCTGATCAAAGAAAGACGAGAACACCATTGAAACATTTATGAGTTGTGACCTATCTGGTTGGAGGAAAACATTCTGTGTCTGTAACACACAAACAGGACCGGAGGGCTCGTCTCATGGGCGGTGGGAGAACCGTCCAAGGACAGGCACTCTGCAAATATGCTTGTGCAGCTGACCAGGACACGCTTTTTCCGAATTTTCAGCTGTATTTTTCTTTGAAACCAATGTTTGAGTTATGTGAAAAACAGAAGAGAGGGAAAATCCCCACGGTGTGACAAACAGCACCTGCTTTCCATTTGGTCTGCAGCAGCCAATGGCTCTTTCCTCTTTTATTCTTGTCTTATGAGACTTCCTCTCTAAGCCATGACCTGAAAGATTCCCGTCTCCCCTATCCTCAAGCCCTTAAACACCCGCCTCTTCATTGCATGGTTGGTTGTATAATCCCTGAGGGCTGTAATGGACAGTGTTAATTGCCTGTTGAAAGACAGAAGAAGCTCTTAACAGCCTGATTGGACTCACCCATGAGAGTACAGCTGCCCAGTCTGTGACTTTCTTCTTTGAATACAAAAGAAGATATTTTGAGGAATGTTTCAGTAGTTTTTATCCATAAAATGAAAGTCAGTGGGATCTAAAACAGCATTGTGGCCCATTTAGTTTCATTGAAAAATTCAAAATTGTTTGGCATGACACGAGGTAATCTTTTTATTAATTTTTGGGTGAACTATCTCTAATGCACAGGGTCTTACTCATACAGCAGATGTAGAGTCTCTTTTCCATTCTCTCTTCCAGTGTATATCCGGCAGACAAGGCCACAATCTCTTCATGCAATGTGTTTCACCTTGAGCGATCCCAGTTCAGTGCTTAAAGGCTCAGAGCCCCCTTGTTAGTGTTCAGATAAACACTATTTCTCCCCATAGCCCTGATGTCAGGCTAATCTAGACAGATCTCCCACGAAGGGCAGAGGGAGCAGGGAGAGATTTATCCATGGCTGCGTTATGGATTGTTGCTAGATGTTTTATTCAGGGAGACTGAGTCGGGCCAGCTACTCCATGCCATCCCGATCTCTCTTAAGGGCCATTGAGCAACACTCTTATGGGCTCTACTTTTTCCACGGGTGTCCCTAGAGTGCTGTTTTCCTCACAAGCTCGGCTAGCTGAAGGCATGTTATAGACATCATTGCAGAGAGATGTTATTTTTGTGTGGAACAAGGGACTGTTTTGGTGCCAGAATTTTACTGCAGATTCTTCCTTCCTAGTTTTTAAATATTGCCTTTTTTAACTGTTCAAGTTTGTTTGTAATTTTTTGGGAATTCCCTTTGTTTTGTTGTTGTTGTTTGCCATTTTTATACAAACTGTAGAGAAAGGGTGGATGGAGTGGAATCAGAAAAGCTAGTTGGACTTAAACTCTATTTTCAATCTGAGCATCATTAAATTCTGATTATTAGGTGAGCCTTGTCCAGGCTGGAATACACTGCACAAAATCAATTTTAAAACACTAGGCATCATACACTGGCCAACTTTTTAAATGGTTACAGTCAATTTAATCTAATTTAAGTAGAAAAAAAAGTTGTGCAGATCATTATTAGACCGGTTTCTAAGGATGCACGAAATATTAAAACCATTTCAAAATCATATTAAAGCATAGTGCTGTTGTGAAGTCATAAAAGCTGCGATTCAATTAAATAAACATATGCGCTGCAGGTTTAATATTCACTTTATTTCTATGCTTGTAGGTTACGTGCATCTCAGAGCAGCTCTGTTCACAGTAAATGCTGCTCCACACAAATAGTTATCATTTACATGCATAGAACATCTCAAACTCCATCTTTGTATATGCTTTGAGTCCACTCATAACATTCATCTAGGAACAGTGTGCACCATTCTATCAGACTTCTAAGGTAAAATACATCATCTTTGTAAACATGCTAACCGTTCATCATGATTTCAAAGGAATGACAGTGGCTGTAGCATTTCTATCATAAATAAGTGGCCAAATATTAAATATTAAGTGGACATTTGATTTAAATGTTATTTAGTCAATCTAAACCAAGGATTAGATTGCGCTGTAAAGTGTAAAACAAATCATCGGGCCATTGGTTTCCTGATATAATACATAATGTCGATAAGTTATATTTTTTTTTATTACATTGTAGTTTAACTGTTTTGTTTGAAAAAAAAATTACTTTTGATGTTTTATTTGTACCAATTTGTATTGTCTTATTGCTATTATATGTGTATTATAAATAAGTCTGTTGTTCGCTTTAGTCTATTGTTATTACCACAAAAAAATGATCAGACTACTCGATTAATTGTCAGAATAATCAACTGATTACCTAAATAAGTGTAGTGTATTCCAGCCATTTGTGACTAATATTGTTAAGAAATAGGATTGATATGATGAGAATTAGCGCAAAGTTAGCAGATCCGTTGTCAGTCAGTATTGGTAGCTCTCACGCATTTCTTACTCTAATTATCAGCCTTGTTCCAACGTTTCATAGCGGTTGTGTCTAGTAGAGATGACTGAGCATTTCCCTCATGTCAATTGCCGGAGTTAAGCTCAGTCTCTCTGGCTTTGGTCTGTCATCTCTCTTTTCCTGTCTTTTTTTCTCTCATCAAGCTTACGGGCAGCAAAACAGCCGACTAATGATGTGCTGAAGCCAATCAGTGCCTCTTAATGTTTTTCAAACCCATTTTGCTTAACTGGACATGATAAATTGTCTCTCCTACACACACCACTAATTCGGCAAGATTGAACTTTCGATTCAGTTAGCCTCAGTCTGCAGGGAGCAGTGAGGACTGGGGGATGTCGAAAGCCAGGAGTCTCTCTGCTGCGTGCTGCTTTAACACTGGATCATAATTGCATTAAAAAGCCACTAAACATTTCCTCTTTATAGGGTCCTTTTAAACAGGACTGAATTTCAAACTGGGAAACGGTATCATTAAAAATGAAAAAAAGTTATAAGCACAGGCCATGTGCTTTGAATTTGTGGTGCAGTTTGATTAATGACTCGTTATCATATTAATATATTCTCTGGCTGAATCTGGAGTGAATTGAAGTTTTATGAATATAAAAGGCTCCTAGATAGTGTTAGCAGTTTGTGAGATCACTAGAGGTGCTCGCAAGCGGAGTCCCCCATTACGTTTGAATACAGACATTATTTTAGAGGCCTTATGGTAAGGTGCTTGAGGTTAGAACAATACTCTTGGTAAATTAGGAAGGCAGTGGCAGCAATGGAGAGAGGAACTTGGCTGCTCTCAGCATTGCAGATGAGGTCAAAGACTTTTCATACAGCTTCTCTAAGAAACTGTTAAGTTTGATGTAGATTTGAAGACATTATTGGGCTCTTGGTTTGAGGCCTGAATCAGCATAGTTCAGTGAGGCAGTCCTCAATCTCTTTCCCATTAACTTTAATGTACAATTCCTCAGTGTGAGATGTGATACTGTATGTGCTAAATTAAAGGGACCATTTACCCTCTTTTCTGTGGGTTTTCTTTTCCTAAGGCTTTGGATCCAAGAAAAAAGGGCCTTATTAGAGTGGTTATGGAACAGATTTAGCCAGGGCCATGTTTCCAAATATAAACTACACCACGCCATCTCCGAATTCATATATGTGGAAATTCAGGGGTCATGCGCTCTAGCTTTTCTTAGGAAATGAGGCATTTTACACCCTGTAACGAGGCTTTTATTAGTTCTCCATGCCTCCATTTCAGAGAATATCCAAAAACAATAGTACAGTTTAACTCACTTTTATTACAAATACACTTTTTATTTCATTGTGCTGGGTGGTATTTAGATGTAAATTTGCTAGTTTGAAATTTTTATTTCTGCATGTTCATTACCCTATTTCTACATTAGACTATGTTTGCTTTCACTTCAAATCTACTTACAGGTATTGTTTAAAAACACAGATAATTTAAAAACACTGTTAAATATAATCATTCAGCAAAATCATAATAATAAATATATTAATTAATTAATTATTCATACTGTACAATACAACACTGTGATGCCTAAATTCACTTGTACCATATATAGTAATTTTATTTTTTAGATGTTTATATGGATTTATATACTTATTTGTAGAATTTTAATACCAGCAATTTATTGCTTGTCAGCCATCAACATTTCAGCCAGAATGTAATATCAGTGCATTCCTGATTTAAATTGATGTTAAATACTTTTGATGTCAGTTGCTGCTTTACATTTGTTTACAGACAGAGCCCATCTGTTGAGAATTGATGCATACAGTATGATGCTTCAGCATCTGAATTCAACCTTTAGTAATGGCTTCCCTCAGAACCGTGTAAATAATGAGACACCGAGCAAGCAAGGAGAGAGACAAGAGATGTCATTTATTGTTCACCAACCTCATAGCTTTTCTATCTCCCTCTGTGTGTCTGTGCCATTTGAGGCAAATTGCTTCGTTGACTGACAATTGGTTGACAGTGCATTGGGGATTTGGGAGGTGAAGGGGCTGAATCTTCAAGTTGCTCTTACATACCCCTCTAACTTGTCGTTTTATTTATTTTTTTCTCACAAGTGTCAAGGCCCTCCATCTCGACAGCTGTAATGGCAGTAAGAAAGCTAATAGCTGGTGGTATTGGATGTGCAGCTTTACAAACCTACGCACTGCATTACCTTTCCTTTCACACCCCCCTCCTGAAGGGCCTTCTTTTGTACTTACCAGCACATTCTGCCACGGAGGGGGGGCCTGGAAAAGGGGACCATTTTCTTCAATTTGTCTAAAACCCCACTCGCTTAAGTGACAATTTAAAGACTTTAAGCTATTAGTATCTCTAACCTCCTGATGACTGAAGGAGACCTGTGATCTGCCCATCATTTCCAGAAAATAGACTAAGAGGAAAGAAACAAAGTGTAGAGAAAAGAGTGCAGGGAAAGGGGAAAGAAAGGCAAAGCCGAAGAGTAAATAAAACTCTTAAAAAAAAGAAATTCAGCTTTGCTATCACAAGAATAAATGAAATGTTAAAATATATGTAATTTTTTTTTAATTGTAATGATTTTTAACAGTATTACTGTTTTTCTGTATTTTTTATCAATTAAATGCCTTAGTGAGCCAAAGATATTTCTTTCAAAAACATAAACACGGTAATGTATAAAGATTTTTTTACCTACATAATTTAAATGATTGAATTATCATTATTATCAACTGAATAGAACTTAACAACTCTGATGCCATGTTTGTTACAGGTTTCAATGTAGATAAAACTTATAGATTTAATTTAGTCTTGACACCTCATACTCTGCAATTTCTCAAACATCCTGTGGATATTCAATACAACAGGCAGCCCAACTGTTTTCAACCAATTACAATTAAGATCTTAGGTGATCTAGAAAAGAACTAGTAAAACTTTTTTCAAATTGACACATGATAAAAGGAAAATCTCATACTTGCACAGAATCTAGAGACCATAATATTCAGTAAGCACCCACCTAGAACACCCTAGTAACCGTTTATTAGTGTGCTGCAAACCACTCAGAGAACTCTAACATCGAGGCGACAGATTTTGGCAAGCACTAGAAGAAAAATTTGATGATGAATTTATTCTGAAGACTGTCTTGAATAAACTATCATGAAGTTATGTCTGTCTTTTGTGGCTGCTCTTTTTCTGGCAGGACACCCTGATTGATGTCAAGTGTGGGAATGTAGTGTCTGTGGTTTCTGTGTTGAATTCGGGAAAGCTCAGCTCTATTATTTGCAACTCACAGCACGCTCGACTTCAAAACCGCTAATCTCAACCATCTGCTAACTCCCAAACGTAAACATGCCTTTTAGAACAGATCCCAATTACTCATTATTTCATGCCCTATTGGATCTTAATGTTATCATCCTGCTAAATTTTGTTTCATTTTGTTAGTTTCTATTTATTTCGTATTTCTGGCACTGTTTATCAGATGTAGTACTCCAAGCTTTTCAAATACACAGTCCAGAAACGATTGTGACATCATTATGGGAGACAAATCTGAAGGTAGACAGGATCTCCTTTGGAAGAAAACAACCTTTTATTCATTGTCTTCTATGGCAATGCATCTTATTACTTGAACGCTCCAGAGACCTTTTGCATGGTTAATGAGTATCTATATTCATCACTCAAAATCTCCTACCTTCTATAGAGACAATTGTTGTCATTGGAGATTATGTGTCAGTTAACCCTATATTGTCTAACCCAAACATTATCTGACTCAAATTGTTTTGCCTTTGGGAACAATCCCCCGATTAATCTTTGTGGGTCTAGAAGTGCCGAGTTCTTGCTCCTCACATTGCTTTAATTATCTACTAAAACAACCACCCTCTCTGATGCACGATGGAAACAAGATGCACACAATGCTGGTGCACTGATCCGTGAGAACCCATTATGTCTGCATTAAAATGAACATGAGATGGAGAGCGCAGAGCAACACGGTGTTGTCTGTAAACACCGATCTATGTTGTGACTTAACCCCCATGGTCAAGAAAAACACATATCCACAGTGGATGTCACATCAGTGCTTTTCTTATATTTTTTTACACACACACATATATATGTGTGTGTGTGTGTGTGTGTGTGTGTGTATTTATATGTATAAATATAATTATATATAATATTATTATTTTATTATTTTTGTATGGATTGATTGATTTTCTGTATTTTTTATTTTTTTGTATGAACTGTTCCTTTACCACTTTCTGCATCAGTCCGATATAATAAGAGTTTTGGGTTAAGAACACATTTTGGATTAGGAAGCGGAACATATTACTTGTGTAGTGGATATGCTGGTCTTATGTTTCCTCGGTCTTGTATCATCTGGCAATTCTGTTCTTTGTGTGTGGCATGCATCCGTGTCTCATTCCAGTCCAGACGAAAACACGTTAACTTACCCAGACGGCTCTTTGGTTGCACTTTCGATGTCACTGTTCATCGTAGTCCCTGAATTTTTCATGCGGTAATTAAAATTTGTAGGTCAGGTCTCCCATGACACCTCTCTGTGCTAATATGAGGGAGTAGAGCGGTCACGCTCGTTAATGCGGCTCTCTCACTTGCTGCTGACTTAAAGGATGAAAGGTGACATTTTCCCCCATTTTGTAAATTAATGCAATTGATCTGAATAACAAGAACAAAGTTAGGCTTCCAAATACCACATGATGAAGAGATTAAATGCTTAAATGCCTTTCCAAAGGCAATCTTTATACCAAGGCCCTGGGCGAGGGTCATTGATCTTTCTGTTAGGATTTCTAATAGACTATTGACATGAATTTATAAAATGTTGCTACACTATTGTATAGATCCAGTGGAAATGCCTTTCCCACGAGCCACCGGTCGAAAAGACCACCTGATGCTGTTTATATATTTGAGTTTTGTTGTTAGAGATGGGAAACTGGTCCTGGATCCATTCCATATTTAGTGACGTGTATAGACTTACATAGCAGCTGTTTGGATTATGTAAAGGCTTATTCATTGGACACATATGGAGTTTCAGATAGCTCTGTTTGTTAGGCATTACGGAGTTTACTTAGGAACAAACCTATTGTAAAACCACCACCGTAATCTATGAACATTTTACTGGAGTTGCTTTCATCCCCAGATCGGTCAGAACTTCTTCAATGTGTGCCAGCTCAATTCTTTTTTCTTTTTTTTGGTGCTTTGAAGGCCCGCCAAGGCCTCGTACTTTCATTGGCTTTCATTTCCAAGGTTTTCATCTGTGAGTCAAAAGACTGTTTCTAATTCACAGAGAGTGCACTCACACACTAAATCCCAATTAATTGGTCCTAATGCCACATTGACTGTTGTCCAAATGTTTTTCTTGATGTCATCCTAATTCAATCTGCTATTCCTAGAGTCGGCAATTGCAGCCAGAACGGCCTGTTTTCAATTTTGCCCTTACACACGCTCACACATACGAGCTCTCCCTCTAAACACCGGTAATTATAAGTCTTCAGAGAGAGGCATGGGGATACAATTTGTCAGGGTCTAACTACCCATTCCATTCGGTGGGGTTAACATTCTGTTTGTGTTACAGTATATTCAGACTTTAATTAAAAGAGCATTACATCCCCCATCTGCCAATCTCCAGTAATCTTCTTTAATTGCTGTAATTAAACTATATTTACATGTTCAGAATACTTGTAATTTAGCAAATTGCACTCTCCCCCACGCTCTTTCCCCTCTCTCCTACACACACCGTGTGTTTAATCAGTGGGACAGCGGTACCCAGTGTCTGCTGATTGGGTTGTTTTGATTTTAGACATGGGGCTCTTTTGACAGAATAAGTGGACCTCTGTTAGGGTCTTCTGCGAGGTTAGGAAAACATGTCCGCAGAGGGGGATTGTGGGTATTGTCATCGGGTTTTGATTGCTGTTGCGGGTCTAATTGCGGGCCCTGGGAGCTGGTGGAGAGAGGTTTGATGCGTTTGCTCGTGCGCTCCAATTAAAGATAATTTCACATTCATTTTTAGACTCATTATTCACAGAGAATGTGACGCGCGGTATGAAATTCATAATGTCACATAAAGACCAGCACCTCATGCAAATTACCTCTGCTAATTTAAAGTGATATAATTTACATAATTCATTAGACAAACAAATAAAACATCAACTGCTCGGTATAAAAGAGCAGTACTCTCAGAGAGAAATGCAATCACATAAACTGTTGTATTTCGTAATATTTAAAGTAGCAATTGTTTTTTTTTTTAGCCAAGAGCTTAATTAGCATCAACGATTACCATTAAGCATTGTTTTTGGCTCTAGATAAAGAAACACAGAATATCTTGGTGTTAAATGACTCTGAATATCTGCACTGGTGTAAAGCTTTTTGAGCTGCTGTTTGGCTTAAAGGGAGGATGTGTGCGTCACTAAATAATGTCCTAAGAAAGGCCCCAAATCCTCATTAGCTGAAGAGTGGTTCCTCCTAATTAGTTTCCATTTCAGTGTAATTAGCATGGATGAGGCTAATCATCTGATGTGAAACCAATCTAACGCTTGGGATACAATGTCCTTGGCCTCTCTTTCATGCACGATTTGGAAAAATCAATTTCTTTTTTAGGTGCAGTTTTTTCTCTCTCTCTTGTTTTCTGTCTTTCAGGAGATATAGTTTATGTTATTCTATATATATATTAAATTGTGTAGTTACAGAATGAATGATGTGCCTTTCCTTTATCTTTTTATTTTGTCCTCTAATTCTGTTTATTTTTGCTGTTTTTCTGGCTGCTTTCTCCTTCTTTAATGTATTTTCAAGGCAAAGTCTTTCTCCGCATTGGGATTTGATAGAGACCCCTTTTTATTTCACAGAGGATCATTTCTTGAGAATGCCAAACTTTTAGATAGGAGTATAAATTATAGGAGAAAACAATGATTGTCTGATGTGTGAAGAATTATTGTCTTTTTTTCTGTCCTAACCTCAAAATATTTTCTTTGCATGATCAGATCTACACAACACAAAAACGGAACAAATCCAAGTTTCCAGGGTTTGAAAGTAATGATTAAAACAATATATTTTTGCCTTGCGTTTGAAGGAAATGTCTTGTGGTGGATAGCATAGCTTGGAAACGTAATAGCACACCTCTCCTCAATAATCCGCATGATTTTTGGTGTCGCTCGTGTCTCTAGCACAAACGGTGCAGGACGAGTTTCATCATATTTCATTCCAGTTATTTTTAATTTTCAGTATACAAGCTCAAAACAGTAGTCTTGTGACTTATCCCCCCGAATAATAATCGTATTGCCTGTCCTCCATGTAGTTAAAGACATAGTTTCAGACATAATTTTAAACTGAATTTGAGAAAATGAAAGCCAGCAGAATAATCATATCTCCACATGTGTTTGCCAGCAGAAGATGTTCTGAGGATAAGAAGCCTCTTATTTGATTTTTCCTACACTCGTGGCTCCAGCGGCTCCACAATCCATGCCTTTATTGATTTTGAATCCTGCAAACGATCCCTTAAATCCTAAATGTGTATCCAATCTCTGCAAATGTCTTCGGAGCTAATCTTTTGGACGGAGACAAAAGGCCGTGTGTTTTTCCGTGCTCTCCCACTAAGATCACCGTCTTGACTGTCTTCGCTTTAGTAAGTGCTGAGGGCAGTGCAGTTTTGGCAGGCTCCCCCACGCTGCGGATTGCGAGTTGATCTTAAGCAGAACCATGTTTATCTTCGCGCTCTCTGTTATTGTGGCTATGTTTATTTGAGAAATGAGTGGAGTTGGCCAGTCTCCTGCTAAATTACACACATTCACAGACACCACAGCAAATCAATCAAGTCAAACTCAAACTCAGACTCCTCTGTCTCTTTCCGTTTTATCTTAGTTTGAAATGGTGAAAAGGAGAAAAACATTCCGTCTTGTACTCCTCCATCTTTTGGAGACGGTCTCCGCCTGCGAAGCGCAGCGTTTGACGTGAACTTTTGCCATATGCCTGTAGTTCTGCCAAAAATATTAAGTATGGCTCTCTTCCCAAGCCAAGTATCTAGCCATCTGCTGAAGCTTTTAGCCAGTAGTGCCAAGGGACTCCATCAAACCCAAACTGTGAGGAGAGAGAGAGAATAAGACAGAGACACAGAGAAAATGAGAGACAGCCTCCCATATTTCTGCAGTTGGGGAAATCTCTGTCATCAGGCTGATTTACTACGGGCTAATATCCAGAGAGCTTGCCATGATTGCTGGGTAATTTTGGTTGACTTCATTGCCTTATGTCTGGGCCAAGTCCTAAACTCATTTCAGAGCCGTAGATTCCTGGAATTTTTTTTATTTTTTCAACAATTTGGCTTGTCATTTGTGTATTGCTTCCTTTGAGATATTGTATTTGTTTGACTGATGTAAGAAATAGGAGCTTTTGAAACATGGTGGCCTTTCCCAGATGCAAGGAAAATCTGGATACTCTAGAGACAGAGTTGGAAATCACCTCAATCCCCTACTTAGAAAAAAGAAGTTTAAAGGTTTGGATTTATAGCGACATGGAAAGATACAGCAATCTGTCACTGCATGTATGTGTGTGTCTGTTTTGAACATACTTAATATGGTGCAAGCAGCTCTTTATAACCTCTCGTTATATGAAGAATTACATTTAGAAGTAGTTTGTTATTTCATTTTTTCGAAAATGTGGAGCTTAATGCAAGACCGAAAATAAAAGAGAGACTTTTTGTGATGTTTTACATGATCATTACACAGTCTGCCATTACTGGGCCCATTACACACTGTGACAGCATCACATTTATTCTTTTCTACCTGCTTCTTAAAAAGGCGTAATAAATAACCTCAGCCTCTGCTGCCTTGCCATGAAAGAAAAAGGTTGTTACTGATCTGCTGCCATTTGTCAAAATTACTTGGTAATCTCGGGTCGCTGAGAGAATTTTGACTCGGTTAATTGTAGATAGAACAATTATCCACCAGTGCTCATGACCCCTCCCCCTGACAGGTGACAGGTGCATTTTCATTTGGGCCAATGAGAATCTTCCATTGACTTTTTATATTTTGTATATATTTACAGTAATTTATTTCGTGTATATATTAGTATATATAGTAATATTGTGAAACATGATTAAATGTATTGTTCTATTTTATTGATTCTATGCTCTATGTATAATAAAAATTATGTTTAATTTTTCTATTTTTATATGTTTAAAATAAATAAATAAATAATATATATATATATATATATATATGACATTTGATTGCAGCGTGCATACAAATATATTTTATTTCATCAGCTTCAAATAATGTTAGTCTAGTAGTTAAGCAGTGATAAGATCAAGGATCAACATGCCGAGTTTGAGCCATTTGACCTCTAAAACAAACAGTGATTTTTAGCCGGACTAATGAAAAGATCCCTCAGGGCTACGCATGGATTCCAGCATATTGTTTCTGTCATGAAGGTTCAAAGGTTGGCTGTTTTTTTTTTAGCCATCTCACTTACTTTCGCTCTCTCCTGCTTCAGCTGAAACCAATAGCTGTCCTTTGAGCTGATATATGACACTAATACGACTATTTGCGTGGGCCGAGGCAGCAGAAAAGAGTGATTGTTGGGAGGTTTAGCCAGCATGTCGGATCCATGACACATAGGTACCGTGCTGTCTGGCCCCTGAGAGCGCTCTAATTGCTTTACATTGGTACAAAGGTTTCTTGTAATCGAGCCTCTCTGCCTCCATTTGTCTTGCTCTCAGCCTGGTGCTGAAGGCTTTAATTGGTCTTGGTGGGCCTTTTTCTTGCAGTCAGCTCTCTAGGACTTTCAGCAGAAGACGGTACCGTAGGGAGCACAGATGGGTGGGGGCGGGGGTTGTAACGAAAGAGGAAGTCAATACTTCTTTTAGCTTTAACACTTTAATTAATGCTTTTCCTAACAAGGAGCTTTCTCCCTCTCCCTGTCTCTCTTTCTCTCAGTTTAGAAATCTAATTTCTTTCATTCTCTTGCAATCTTTTCTCTCATCACCCTCGCTGTCTCCCCAGCCTCATAAATATGGACTCCTGGGACGAACACAAAGCATCCAGACAGCCAAACGGCAGGAGAAAACCACCTACACCGCCTCTAGCGAGCAATCAACAAGTGCACCACTGAGAGGATGGTGCCTATTAAGTTTTATGTCTTTTAGGGGCATGTGTTTGTGTTTTTACCGGAGGGGTTGTGTGTGAACGAGAGACGGAGCGAAATGGAAAGCCAGCATTTGGTTCCCAGCAAGTGGCGCACATTCAGATGGGCCCCAGGAGCAGAGAACCGAGTCTTACCACGACCTTCCCAATTATTTCCCAATTAACACTTTTTTACAAATTTAGCGTGTGGTAGCTAATCTGTCAGCCATTTGGACCAGACAACGGATTATTAAGAAGAACCGCTCATCACGACGTTTGTTTAATGATTTGTCTTCTGTAGTTACTTTAACATTTCCAGCCAAGGAAAACTCATGATGAATGTTGCCAGCTGTGAGATTTATGCCCAAGCTTCATCTTTCATCTGATATGCTTTAAAAACACTCCAGAAAAAAAGAGCAGGAGGAAAAAATAGGTGTGGGCTGACAGGTTGGGCTAATTATGCTGCTGGGATGCTGACAGTTGGGAGCATGATAAGGTGATGTGATAAGACGGCGCGGCTTGTTGTTAGTGCACGTGGTGGTTGATTTAAAGCTGCAGTAATTTCTGCGTTTAGCTGTTTCACACAACTGTGCTTCCTGAGATGTTAAAAACCACAGTTTGTTCCGCTTCAAAGATAGACTATACAGTATACACGTGAGAGACTAGGAAATTAACATCGGATGAAATTAAATGAATGAATCTGATTTCAGAATCTGAACGTTTACATGTTCTTTCACGTCAACAAATATATATGCACAGACATTCGTAGGATTATAATGAAAGACCTAAATAAGATCGATTAAGGTGTTTACATGAAGCCTTTTTAATCTGACTGAGCCATAAATCAGATTACTAATAGATTATTTGGGTGCATGTAAACAGTTTATGTGGCAGTGGCAAGAAAGTTCACTTTTTTATGTCTGCTATCTTTATCAGATTTTGTTTCTTATTTGGACCATGTTATCAAAAATCAGTATTTCCCCGTTTAAGTGAATAGGAGCTGTTTTGTGTGCCTCTTGTGTACGTAGCAAATAGCTGCAGGGGGTGTTACCAAGATGGCCGCCAAGTGAACTTGACTTTGTATGCTTGCAGATACAGATCTTAAGTAAACTGCCCCATTAGTCTCACTGCATATTATTTGTCTGCCCCTCGACTGTTATTTTCTGAAGTATCGACGCCTTTCACACAAGCATGACCCCTTACTTGGCATAATAATTGTTTTCATTTATTTTGACTTCCATCCAAATTGTTTTGTTTTTTTTCTTAATCTTGGAATTTTTTTAAGCTGCAATTCTTAAAAACATGTGCAAAGTCATAGTTGTATCTAAACGTTTAGCCCAAATGCTTTTAGCTATTTAAATAGTTTACAGCTTTAAGAATCTGCTAAGAAAGTACATTGCAGATAGACGAGGTTGTGCAAGGGTGGAGCTGTTTGTAGCAAAGATGCAATGATGTAGAAATTATAGGGAACTATTGTTATTTTTATGAAGAAGAATAATTAGCTAATATTATTATTATATAAAAAAAATTATTTCACACTAAAGCACCAATTCAATTTTTTACATTAAGATTAAGCATCAAAAGCATCATAAAAGCCTGTATAAGGTAAATTTGATAAGTTTTTGATAAGTTTTGATAATTATTGTTCAAAAATGTTGCCGGATTTGAGCTTGCAATGTAAATTATTTAAAAAAGAAAGCCTTAAATCATCTGCTTCCATTATCAACAAACAGACTAACGTTGGAGCTATTTTGTTGATTGATATTCCGGACTTTATGAGGGAAGAACAAATTTTCTCCTGTGCTAATGTTCTGCTTGAGTTTTGAGCATTTAATGTGTGAGTATTATAGTATGGCATATCTTTGTAGGCTAGTTTTATTAGAGTAAAGCCTATTTTTTTTTTGAGTTCATGAGGGAAGGGCATATTTGGGGCATGAGCTTGTGATTTGTGGGCAATTATATTTTTAAGGGTGTCTGTCTCTGTGATGTGACTGATGGTGCCTCAGGGCTGCCAGTACTTAAATAGGTGCTCAGAGGGTCCAGCTGCTCTGTGCCTCGCTCCACTTCTTCCCAGATGGCTCCAAGACGTTCCAGGGACCCTCCAGAGGGCCACAGCCTGAGGAGGTAGCTTTAGAGTGGACTCTCTCTGTCCCTCTGCCTCACAAACAATCACCCCTCCTCCCCTGGGCCTCCAGCCTCCAACGGTGACTCAAGGGGCTCTCAGCGAAACTACAGAACAACCCCTTTACACACGCCATCTAGACACTCTTGGGAGAGATCGCCTGCCGGCTCCGTATCACTCGCCAGCGGACCAATGGGAGTCAGCAGATGGCTGTCAGGCCACTGCCAGCATTCACCAACCTCTCCGGAGAAATGATGGTTTTAGGACTAGCTTGAGACTCTGGAGAAGTACGTCTGAAACATAGCACCAACTGTTTTACAAAGAGAAAACAGCTTGAATCTTATATTACTGACAGTGTGCGTTTTGTATAACAGGAAGTTTTTACTGCAACAGATTTTATAGATGCAGTAATGAGTTTAGCTCTTTACAAATCCATCACAACTGGCATTGAGTGGTTAATGGGAAAGTGGGTTTGCCTGGGTGTGTTAATATGAAATATTGTGTAATTTATGACTGATTATGAAAGATTTTTAATCATAAATTTGACTCGAGTTGAAATTTTAACAGAACACTATATTCGTCTGTCACTCCCTCTTTCTTTCGCAATCCTTCACATAAACGCTTTCCGAATATTGCTTTTGTTATGCAATATGTGTTCATGTAGAGGCATCTCTTTTGAGGGTGTTTCTTCAACTTCAGACACTTTTGGCTCTATGGACTTTCAGAAAATAAACTCTCTTGAAACACTTTTCACACTTTCAATAATTTGACTTGTTAATTTTTTTCTGAAAGCAATGGAAATTCCAAATTGGAATCTCAATCTCAAATTGGAAATGACACGTTTACCTTTTTTGCAAAGGCTAATTTCACGTAGCATAATGTCATATTTCAGAAATTCATATTGCATGTTAAGTATTGTATAATAAGAATTTTACATATAATTTAATCAAGTGTTAAGGATTGAATTATTCTCACGATCGCTATTTCATAACAAAGGTGTGAAGTCCCATATAAATTTTGGATTTTGTCATTTGTCATCCCAACAGATATTACAATATTGTATTGTTTCTTAAAACAGAGACCATATATCGACATTAAACCCAAAGATCCGGCAAAAAATGTATAATTTGTCATTTAACATTATCAATATTTTAGTCGTCTATATAATAAATGTAAACAAAGTGACGCCAAGCATGAAGGAAAGTCAGTGCACTTCACATGGTTAAATTACACATAATTTAATAATATAACAACACAATTTGATTCATTGGAAGTGATATGCAATAAAAAATATTTAGCATACAAGTGATATTTACCCTAAAGTCATCATGAAATTGTAAAATTCTGAACTTTTCATTCTTTATTGTTACATATATCTGAGTGAAACAGCTTCTCACATGCGAAAAGATGTAGGCCCACGAGTGACAAATTGTTTATGTTTTAATTTTAAAAAAAAAGGATGTGCATGCATAAATAATTTACAATAAACGTTTAAACATTCCCATTAAAAAAAAAATAGGAATTGTGGAACATCATATCTTTTTACATGAATTTATATAATTCATTTTCACAAAGTGCATATTGAAATGGTTCATTTGGTTTATGGATTTATGGATTTTCCTTAAACATCATAATTCATATCTGAATTAATTTTCATATAAACATTAAAGTGGACATACAGTGCTGAAAGTTGAAGAAACGCTCTTAAACGAAGACACACGAGTCAGCTGTACCACACTTGAGGGTCTTTGGCAGGCAGTTATGGTGAAAACCAGCACATCTGAAGGTTAAGGGGCAAAGGCAGCATCTGTAGATCCTCAGCAGGTGGGGGTGACCCTGCCCTGATCCTCTAACTGTTATCCTGGACCTTGACAGGACACATACATCACAGCACTGGGCCCCTAATATGAAACACATTCCACCAGGGCCTGATCAAAGAGCGTCTGCTCTGACAACAAAGTGCCCCCTAATTCCATGTTTGGACCACATAATTGAAGAGTAATTATGGCTGGCAAAACACTTAATTTTTAAATTTAGTTTCCCCCTCCTCTCATTTTCTATTCTCTCTCTCTCTCTTTGAGAGATAAGCCAGATCAGGCCTGTACATCCATGCATCCCCTTTACCCGTGGCCTGAAATTAACATAGACAAATCACATGAGGAGAAGTAACACGATCCTATGACCCTCTCAAACAGACATGCTACTGTTTTTCTCAAGAGCCATAGCTGTAACTTATTCTCTAACGTCTCTTAACTGCTCACCATTAAGGCCATGACACGCAAATTCCTTCCCAGAGCAAAGCAGGCTTTGGCTCAAGAAGAATTTTGTTCATAAATGTGGCGTTGACAGACAAGACTTCGCTTGGCTTGTGCACGAAAAAGAAAAAGCAGGATTCGGTTTTAGTGTTTGCTGCTGTGTCGGTTCACCATGTTAAGCTACTAAACCCAGAGACTAAAGGCCACTTCCTGTCGGGCAGATCGATATGATAACAAGAGCTCAGGGGTTAGTCTAGACATCTTACTGCTGTTTTACTCAGTAAGTGCTTACAGGGTTGACTCTTTCCCGCCTGGCCAACATGCACCGGCAAATCTTTGATTCACTTTGGGATTATTAATGTGATGTTTACATCTTTTGCTATCATGTTAAGAAAACAGAACTTTAAAGCCAAACAAAGTAGCCCAAAGGGAAAGGAACATTGTCAGTCAAGCTAATCACAAACAGGTGTTGCATGTGGTTGAAAGTTTGCTTTTAGATCGGGTTCCAGTGCGAGTATGTGGTGCTAGCTTGAGATAATGCCTACGGCCAATTTCTAGACAGGAAATGCACAGGAACAGGGCTTTGATTGTGTTTGTTTCCCTCGTCCTGCTCTGTAGTTTTAATGGGCTGAGCAGAGAGACTGATGTTGGCAGGGGCTTTGCTCTACTGCTCTCATCTCTCCATCTCTTAATTAGGCTTATCTGCTGAGCGCCGCTGCCAGGCGGAAGCTCGTTCTTTTTTTAAAGTGCAATAAGGCGGACCTTTCAGCTGCTGTTTTGAGGTCAGATGACGGCATAGGGCCAAGCAGGAGGGCACAACCCCCCTTCTAATTGTAAAGATTAAGATCAGAAGAGTCTGAATTATATTGTGCTTTGGAGTACAAAGCCATTTTTTAGAATACTCATTCTATTTAGAATGCCTAGAAAATGTGTTAGAATTTACGCTGTGTTCAGTTTGTGAATCATAATCTGACTAAGAACGCTTTAGGATGTTTGTCACTTACCCCTATGGAGTTCCAAACCTGTAAATCTCTGTTCATGTTCGGAACACAATTTAAGGGAGTAAATAAAAGGGAGTATTCTGACAACTTTTTATATCTTTTATGGACCTTGACACTGTTATTTACTTGGCAGTTGGGGCAGTATTGGACAGTCTCAAGCCTCTAAGTTTTCATCCAAAATATCTTAAGTTGTGTTCCGAAGCTGAACTGAGCTTTTATGGGTTTGGAAAGACATGGGGGTAAGTAATTAATTACAACATTTTCATTTTGGGGTGGAGTAACCCCTTAAGAATTTTATTACATTTTGGATATAGGTGAAAATGTCAAATTTGTAGAAATGCATGATGTATTGGCGCTGTAATGGTTACCCGTCAGAAAATAAATAAATAATTAAAAAATTGTATATATATATATATATATATATATATATATATATATATATATATATATAAAAATTTAGGTTTTCATTATTTTTTAAATTAATTTAATTTATTAAAAAATAAATAATTATCAGTCAGTATTGGATATTTAATTGTGTATGCTCATTTCCACCATTTTTACATTTAGATTAATTTTGCTTTCATTTAATGCTCACTTAAAGTTTAAATGATAGTTCACCCAAACAGGAAACTCAGTCATCATTTCTTCATCCTTTTGTCATTTCAAACCTGTATAACTTTTTCCCTTCAGTGGAAAATGAAAGAAAAGATTTTGAAGAATGTTGGTTGGCAAAAAAAAATGAGAGAAATTTCATTTATATGAATGCTCCCTGTAGTCTTTCAAATTAATAAAATAATTTAATAGCACTGTAATCGTTAGCAATCTCAAAATGTTGAAGATTGCTTGTAGAATTAAAGGTTATTTATGAGTTACACTTATTTAGATAAAGTAGTATTGATATTATTGATTATCTATATCAATATTTACCAATGATCTTTTTATTGGTATAACATGAGGATATTTATCAGCCTATTGTCATCAGCCAGTATTTAATAAGAGTGCATCCCTAGAAATATGTCAAATACAGTAGCTAATTTTCCTTCCCTTTTTCTGTTGAACTTTGATATCCATGCTTTTGCCATTGCAAAAAAAAAAAAAATGGAAAAAATAGAGGGGAATGAGGGAACAATAAAAAAAAAGAGTAAGAAATACACATTGCTTTTTGGCTGCCAATTATTAGAAATACATTTTAGTTCACCTTAACTGCACATCAGGCAGACACCTTTTCTGTTTTTATTTTGTTTTTCAGAGAGGGGTGTATGTGTGAGATCACTTCTCAGGGGTGCGATTGCAATCTGCACTGCCGCCACCTTTGGTGAAAATCCACACTTTTGGGGTGTTAGTGCGAGTCAGATGGCTCTGCTTCACACTTGCTGCCTAGTGCTCCCCTCTGCCACTTAGCATGCTAATTAATCCCAGTGACAACCATTGGTGTCACTCACCCCTCGCTCCCATGGCGATGCTGCCACGGCAACAGTCCCACAGGGGAGTTCCCATTGTGCTTTAGATGGTCTGCTTTTTATAAGATGCCTCAGTGTACACTAGGATTACAATCCCAATCTCAGTCTCTGCTCTTGATGTTGGAGTTGATGGAATTGTGGGTAAGGAGGAGGGGGGATATATTATTATCCCAAAAAAACTGAAATACACAAGTGTGCACAAAAATGTGTGTGTGTGAAAGAAAGAGAGAGAGAGCGAAATAGTATGTTTATTAAGCCTCCTGGGGAGGGAGGTGAAGACTGTAAATAATTAGCACTGGAGTACTGGAGTTTGCCCGTTTGATCTCTTTGATGGAAAAGCAAATGTAATTTAGCGCGCCATGAGTAATTTAACAGTTAGCATGAGTTCCTTTTAATTTCATTTTGCTCAGCATCACTCTCTCAAATTAAATATTTTTGTTGTTTACAAAGCAGATCTTTGGCAGCTCGGCAGGGCCGCCAAATAGAGAGTGAGAGGTTTCCATTGGTGTTTGTTCATCTAGGCTTGTTTGCATGTTGAGAAGAGTTTATGATCATTTTTGATAACAATTGGATCAAGCATGTCTAGAAAAATTAATTCATAACTAATGATAATGGCACTAGAAATAAAGCTGCTCGGCACTTGGAAAATACAAATATTAGAGTTACACTCCATCCAGCACATCTGTGCTGTGTTTATTGGCTGCGCAAATTATTTATTTGTACACATTTAACTTGAGTTTTAAATATCAATACTGCATTGAAGAATCTTTTAAGTGCACACACAAATGCACAGGCTTCATGGGGTTTATCTCAGCTAGTCAGGAAATTGTCAATTAATTGCTGGAGTTGCCTGTGGCTTGCAGAGCCCTCTGTTCACCCCTCCATGCCCTGGAACAAGAGTCTTCTCAAAGTTAGAGTTCACCGCTGGTGCTGTTTGAGACTGTTTTATCACCTCTGTACGTGTGTCGGTGGCAGTGTCTCTTCCAGCTGAGGGGATCATTGGTCCTAACAGTACAGCAGTTACTGTAATGTTGTTTTTTTCAGCACACCCTGAATTGCATTTAATCAGGTCACCTTTGCAAATAAGCAATTTACAAACAATTCAGTCAGTACTTCTAAATGATTTGGCCAACGTGCTTCACAAAATGTGTTTGTAAATCACTCAACACTAGGGCTGCACGATGTGTCGTTTAAGAATCGATATCGCGATGTACGAATCCACAATAGTCACATCGCAGGATGTGCGATGTAGGCTGTTGTAGTTTATCCGTTATTCATTAACTGTACGGGCCAGCTGATCCCCGGCCCTTGACGAATGTGATTCGCGGATTAATTGCACAGCTTAACCATCAGAGAGTGAAAGTTTATCATTGACAGGACTGAAAACCACATGCAAGTTTAACAGGGCAGAGAGAGAGGGAGCGCGAGAGAGACAGAGACAGAGAGAGAGAGCGCGAGAGAGACTGAGAGATCGCGCGCGCGAGAGAGAGACAGAGAGAGCGTGCGTGCGAGAGAGACAGAGAGAGAGAGCGCGCGCGTGCGAGAGAGAGAGAGAGAGCGTGCGCGCATATCGCCCTCGCGCATATTAATCAATTGTCGATGTTTAAATCATTTAAAATGAGAATGTAAGTGTGCTCACCCCATTTTTGTTTGTAAGAAAAAATATCGCAATAGATATCGCAGAAAAATAAAATATCGCAATGTCATTTTTTCCCAATATCGTGCAGCCCTACTCAACACTCTGGAAATTTCAATTTCAATTTCAAATTTTCAAGTAAATATAGAAATGTGCATTAAACTATAATATACAAAAATATATGATGCGTATCAAAATAAACTGGGATCTATCTATCTATATAATGACTTATTGAAAACAAAATTTGAACACAAATGCCACGTGTACGGACTTCCGGGAACAATATACTAGTACCATAACTGAAAAAGAAAATTACAAAAGAAATTGAAAGTCACACATTAAATTTTTACATGAAATTTTGAAAATATTTTATTGTTAAACATACTTTAGTAAACTTTGTTTTATTTATAACTTTGAAAAATCTTTGCATAGCTTGAAGGTGTGTGTGTGTGTCTTCCCAAACAGCTATGAACGGAGCTCTGTTAATGATAGGTGGTCAGCGTGCAGCAGTATTTCAGATGGATGATGGTAAAACAGGGACAGAGGTTGATGGAAGTGTGAAGCAGAATGAATATTAATGGTCAGCGTCTGGGCCAGAGCTAATGATGAGGAAAATTCCCTAATAAAAACTTGATGTGATGGGCAACGACCCGCAGGGTCACCAGAGAGACCTAGAGTTAATAGTGTGCCGTCAGGTGTGGGGAGCAAAGTGATTAGAGCCACGCATCCATTCCTGCTAGAGAATAAGAGAGAGAAAGTGGTGTAGACACATGAGAAATGCTAAAAATAGATACTACAGTTCAGTTGAAAATTAGAGAGTGTGATGAAGAGAATATGAAGGAAAGCAAGAATACTGCACATCCATGTCATATCTGATTTCTATTCAGGCATGAATTAAACTAGCCTGTCGGTGGGACTTACCCAGTGATGAAAGAAGTAGCATGGTTTTTGACCTGTGCTCTTCTGCATTGTCCAGTTGCCCTATATAGACCTTTATTCTCAATTGCATACAATCATCCACACGTTTTCTGCTTCACTGTTTTTTTATTATCCTGAGGGCATGAGGAGAAGCATAGCAAAGATGGCAGCTGGCATCAGAGCAAATGTCATCTGTGCACGCAGTAATTAAAATGCAAACAAAGTGGACTGTTCCCCAAGGAGGAGCCATAATGGGACAAACAATGCAATCTGATGTATTTAATTGTCTGAAAATCTTTCTATTAATCTTTGATTAAGCCAGCAACTGTTTGCTGCCTAACCTTCTTCAGCACTCAATGCCTGTGGGAGTGAACTACACACCTACTCTGCTTGCTTGTTTGTGAAGAACCTTAGCCAGGGAGAACACCATATTTAATTTGACATGAATAAAAACAAGGTGGTGAGGGACAGAAAATCATTTCATTTAGTGTTAGTGTCATTTAGTATATTAAATAAATGCCTTTTCAAGAACTTCCCAGTGGACAAAAAAAAGGTAAAGAATTTAATGTGAAGAATGTAAAAGTAACCTTGGATGTTTAAAGTAGTCAGGACCTATAGGACAAATAATTTTCAAAAAAGATTTCATGAACAATTTACATAGAAATGTATAATCATGTTTCATGATTAAATCCCATTGAATGTATATTTGTCCTTGACAGTCCAGTTTTCTTTTTTGTGTGCTGAAGTTGTTTTTTTTTGTTGTTGTTTTTTTGTATAGAAAATACTGGTCTAAAGCAAGGATTCATTAAACTGATAAAGTGGCTGTCTCTGTGTTATTTTATTATTTTTTCAATTTCATGTTAATTTTAATTTCAAATAAATGCTGTTCTTTTGAACTTTCTTTTCTAATCCTGAAAAAAGTAATGGTTTCCTTAAAAATATTAAGCACCAAAACTGTTTTCAATATTGATAATAATAAAAATATTTATTGGGCATAAAATCGGCATATTAGAATGATTTCTGAAGGATCATGTGACAACAAAGACTGGAGTAATGAAGCTTAAAAATTCTGCATTTTAATATATATTCAAAAAGAAAACAGCTATTTTAAATTGTAGTTGCTAATATATTTGCAATATTACATTTTTTACCATATTTTTGATCAAAAAAATGCATTGGTGTGCATAAGAGAACATTTTTAAAACTTACTGACCGCAAATATTTGAAAATGTTTTAATGCATTTAAAACATATATGATGATAATTATATAAAAGATTTATAATTTTTTCACTTTTCCTTGTTCAGAGAGATTTCAGTGTCAATGTGATATGGCCACATCCCTTTTCTTTTTTTGAAACTGAAATTATTGCACTGATTTGCACATGATTTCATCTTCCCACTCTTTTTTCTTTCACAAACACACACACTGTGTTTTTCCTACCCTCCCACTCTCACTTGTGGCTGGCAAGCTGGGTGACAATGCCACCCTTGGTTGATCAGCTAAGCGCGTTGCCCTGTGGCACCATCTGTCTGTGCCAAGCTCCACCTCAGGGCGCCATCTCACATCTGTCAGCCGAGTAGCTTAGCTGACAAGTTATTTTAAAGGTAGATATACCCTCAAGATACACAGACACATTTACATACATGCATACAGGCATAACACACAAACACACACACACATATCTTGTACCTTCTAACCCTTTCCCGTTGCTGGCACCGCATCATACAGAGTGTGTGTGGCTGATGTATGTCTAAAATTGGTACTCTTGATACTTGAGATTCAGCTTCTGATCTTGTCTTTTTCTTATGCACCAGCATTTCTCGTCGCTCTTTGCATGGCTCTGAATCATTGGGTGTTTTTCAAACAGGTGCTATTTTAAAACTATTAAAAAAGTAATCCTGCATTCTTCTAAGACAGCATCCTAGTTGTCATGAAACCTCATAAATGATGATTTAAAGCACTCTTCAAAGGCAGCAGCTGCATCACAAAAATAACACTTCGGAATTGATTTTAATTGATTTTAATGTTGGCATGTTGCAAAGCAACTGGCACAGTACAAAAAATAAATATATTTTAAAAAGAAATAAATCTATTTAATGTTTGTAAATATAATTAATATATCATTTATAGTAAAGAAATTCATGTTACTTTTTAAATTTGTCCAATTGTATAATACAATAAAATTACTATATAATAATATCTTTAAATGATTTATTTTATTTTTATAAACTGCAGTGCATTCTGGGATTACCTTTTTTATATAGCGCTTTATCCAATACTGATTGTATCAAAGTAGCTTTACAGTGTCAAACAGGAAATATGTTGTGAAAAATGCACAGTAACAAACTGTCAGTTTTACCATTAAGGTCAGTTCAGTGACGATTCCGTTATGTCATCATCTAGTTCAACTCTCTTCCAATAGTGTCCGTGTAATTTGTGCCTTCTCCATAGAGGACCTTTTGCTGCCTTTTAGAGCACACTATGTTTTATGAGGTGCCTATGATACCTTAAAGTGTTGCTTATTGTTGGCAGCTCACTAGGTTTTGGAACAGCGCTTCAGTATTTGTGCTCTTCTCAGTACGTTAGCTCTGTTTTCAATGCTCATGGTCTGGAGAAAGTGTCATATTGGGGAGGAAATTGCCTGCAGATGTTTGCGAGGTGCTTGAGGGAGACGGTGGGAGAGGACGATCAGGCTTGAGGTTATTAGGTCAGGCAGCAGATGACTGCTTTCTGACAGGGGTAAGGGAGAGAGCTGTCTGGGACAGGCCATACTTTTTCATACCGTTTTCATGTATCTAGGACCTCCAGGCTGTCACACTTCCCTTCTCATTTGTTCCTCCGCTCCTTCATCCTGCTGTACTTTAGTATGACAGCTGGGTGTCACACAGATGCTGTGTGAATTAGTCCCTGAATGTCATCAGGTCTAGATCCTGGTCCTCTTAATGGCCTAACCCAGCCAAAGGTGTCAATATACATTTCCTTCTCCTTGCTGCTGTGGCTGACAGGCGTGCCGCTGTGTTTTTTCTGCTAAGTGAGGTTAGATTTCACTTTGGTTTAATGTTAAAGGCTTGTGGAGAACGCAGAGACAGGGTCATAGGCTAGATGATTAGCAGACATATAATTTATGTCACACATCTGCCATTTATTAACTGTCAGGTTTAGCTTTAGACATTCAAGCTTAAAATTAAGTAAGGACTGAATACATAAATAGTGTAGTGCAGCATTCACTGTGAAAAAAAAACAAACATTATCCAGCTGTGGTTGAAATACACAAAATACCGTAGAAACATTTCATGTTCTCCGATTTAAACTTACATTTACATTTAAATCCCGTAATTTAATTAATTGATATAATGTTAATATATCAACCTATTGAAGTACTGAAATCTGTTTTGTACCTTTGTAATAAACTGGCCCATCACAGCAGCTTTTCAATAGTAACAGATACAGAAGGTGCAAAGTGTCATTCACACAAAACTGATAAGAAAAAACTAAGATCTTTGATATGATATTCCTCTGCATATATATATATAATATACATACAAAAAGAAAATCACACAATTTTGTTTTTACAATTTAAAAATGATTTTGGTGATTTGTTTTCTTTGTCTTTTTCTCAGTTCTTTATTATTTATTTTCACTGATATTACATACAATAAATTACATTTATTAATTATTTAAAAATATTATTTATTAAGTATTTAAAAATATATTTAATAAATAATTTGTTACTTTTTTTATTTGCAGTTTCATTTATTTTAACTATGGAAATAATCATGCGTTTTATTCAAGCTTGATGTTTAATGGTATGCAATGCACTTTTAAAAGTATTATAGTAACAATGCAAGTTTGCATGAAAAGTAATGCTTGAAAGAAAATTCTTTGTTAATTGCTTTAACCTAAAAAAAATATGATAAAACAGCATTTATGAATTCAGCCTTTTAAGAATCCCTGTATCTGGTCCAGTATATTTAGAGCCACACATCAGTGCCTGTTACAATGTCACCTTGGTACTTGTGCATCTTCAATAGCCAGCTCAGTGTGGCAGAACTCGCTCTGTAGTTGGAGAAGCAGTAGTTTCGATCTCACAGCACAAAGCTTCCAGTGAAATTTCTTGCCTCTCTGTAGTCCAGTACTCAAAGCCTCAGTCTCAGCAGACAGCACAAGGCACTCCGCCATTTTCCCCTCAGAGTATCTGACTCTTAGCTCAGAGCTGCTGGGCCTGTTTTTGCTTCCTCTCTGTTCATCTTTCCTCTTCTGTCCATCTCATCACACGCACACACACACATACACACACACTCCTCCTTTCACAGAGCAGAGTGGGAGCTCCAGGCCTTGATTTGCCAACACATTTCCAATGATTAAAACGTAATTAGAGCTAGCGAGCGCCTCCTCCCTGGCTAATTTCAGTGCACGCTGTGACAGGCAGGCGGCCGGCGGCGACGCAGCCCCAGTGGCAGATGGAGAAGAAGGCAGCAGGAGGGGAAAAACCATTTTGCCGCGCCATGGTTTGCATCAGAAAACCATCAGGATGTGCAGCTTTTTCTGTGGGAGGTAGGAGGAGAGGGAGAGAGAGAATGAGGGGGGATGAGGGAGGTGGGGCACGCAGCACTCCGTGGCAGCGCATCAAATTGGCACTGTCAGAGCTGACCCTGGCAATGGTTGCCATTCTTCAAGCTGTCCCCCACTGCCACCCAACATAGCCTGCAGGCAGAGCAAGAGAGAGAGAGCGACAGGAAGAGAGTGAAAATAGCATAGGGAAGAAGACGAGGAAGGGGGATGAAGGGAGAGAGAGAGAGCGTACCAACCTATTGTCAACCTTTGGGACCCCCGCTGCCTCTATAATCAAGCTCAAATCAGTCTCAATTAATTTCAGCATTTGTTGACAGTGCCAATTACAACACAATGGTAAATAGACCATGAAATGGAACGTTGAACACTTTGCGTCCTAACTTGACATTTGACTGCGGTTTTACATCAATGACTCTATTTATGTGCTGTTTTTTTAACATATTTTTGAAGCATATTTTCAGAGTGTTTGCTGTGTTTGGCTCGTAGCGGTGCTGCATTTAAACCACACATTTTTCATTGTGTTGACCCTTCTCCAGAGTGTGTCTTGGAGGTTTGATGTGGGCTCAGAGGTTTGAGAAGTCGGATTAACGTCACAGCCTCGGACAATGGCAAAAATGCAGTTATAAACACATTCAGAATTCGATTGCTTTTGTTCCTCATTGTCTGCTGTTGTTAGCCGCACTTGCAAGGCATATGGAAAAGAAATTAAATGTATTTTGCTTGAAGATATTTTCATGTAAATGCTCTGTTTGGAAGTGTGTCGTTGTGGATGTGGTGTTTAAAAAAAACAGCCAATCAGAGACTTCCATTCCAGTCAGGACTTATAAGAACCCATGGAATTGTTTGAAAAGTGCTGTGTTGACAATTAATGTTGTAACAAGATGTTGGTGACATATCAAAGGGCTTTTCCCATTTCATATAGCCAGTGGACAAACCACAAATCATTGAAGGCATTGTCTTTTTGCTATTTGCTTTCAAACCAACTGATATTTTGAAAAGTAAATAAAGAGTTAGTGTTAACATAAGCAAACGGCCATAATGAACCACGATTCCATAGTTTTCATGCTTCACAATATTTTATTTTTCTAAAATATGGCAAATAATATTTGATTTCATGGGGCTTTTCAGGATGTGTTTAGCTCCCATGCTGCACTGCTGCAGTACAGACTGCATGAACACTGTTGGTCTCATTTGGAGGCCTAATCAGCTCCATACACTTCCTCCTCCACTGTATCTGAGGAGTGTGTGTCTAACTAAAGCAGATGGCTCTACTGTTCCACTGAGGCCATTGGCTGTTTTAATAAGCTTAACATGCTATATTGATCTGCAGCCAAGATCAATTGGCGAAATGTTTGGCTTTGAAATTAACACCACACTAGAAAAAAAAGCAAGAAAATGCTGAGATGGATTCCCAAGTTAATCCATCCAATATGACTGTAATACCAAGTGTTTTAGAGGAATTAAATATGTTGGACTGACCATCATTATGCAAATCTCTTCATATTTACTCTTGTCGAATAATCTTGTTTACTATTGAAATGATGGACAGAAAGCCAAATATTTTATATATATATATATTTTTTTTTTAATTATTTTTTTTATGTTTATAATTATTTGTATTAATGTAAAATTTAAAATGTGCAAATTTTATAATATAATACAATTACTATATAATATTATAAATAAATGTTTTATTTTAGTTTTAGGAACTGTTTTTAATAATTTACTGTTGTTTTCTTCAAACTTTAATCAAATGATTATGTGCTTTTTCAGTCAACATTAAATATAACCATGTTATATTATATTATATTATATTATATTATATTATATTATATTATATTATATTATATTATATTATATATTATTAATAATATATATGCATGTGTATATAGTGTATTTTATGTTGTATAATATAATATACATTTTATATTATAATAATATAAATTAATGCTTCAGTAAACAAAATAGATTTCTTATATAAAAGTAAAGTGGGGAAAAATAATATAACATTAATATTGATTTAATGAAGCTAAATATCATTGATATCGTCAGTTACACATTATATTACTATTAAACATTATATTATTTAAAAAAATTTAACTGTATAATATTAATATAATAAACTTGATGTGTACTTTTGTACAGATATCATATTTTAATTTTCACCTTTTTTCACTTTTAACAGATGAAACAGAAAAGAAAATGATGGAGAGAAAGCCATGGATAGAAAAATGTCACTGGACTTGAATGTGTATCTTCCTCATGAGCACAAAAACCCAATATTTTATTAAACTAGCATTATTCTGCGACTCAGTCATTCTAATGTGCTTTGAATCACAACGTGCAACATATCTTACCTTTTTTGTTTATTTGTGAAAAGTGTAGCTTCACAAAACAAGCTGGCTGCCCTTACCTGTCAAATCTAATCTTACCCTTTCCCACTATAAATGTGTTTCCGTCTGGACCCACCCCTCCATTCTCAGTTTCTTCTCTCAGCACCAGTACAGAAATTTGCATACCCGTCTGATCTTGGAAAGAAGGAGCAGGAGAGAGAGAATAATGACAGCAATTTCTTCCCTTTCTCCACTTGCTGGATTGTGAGAGAGTGTCGTTTAGCAGCACCTGTGTTAGCGACAGGCACACGGATGAAAAGCGAAAGAGAGCAGTTAATTAAATCATCAAGTCGCAGCGGAGGAAGTCAATTCTGCCTACAATCTACAATGATATACTTTTATCCTGACGTAATGAGCTATGGCAATTTTGCATTGGGTAATGCGATGAGTTCTATTAGTGGGTTCCATTTGCTTCACAAGCAAGAGCGATTCATTTCGTTCCTCTCTTATCTCTGCAATTGAAGCGCTAGGCTGGGCACGGGAACACTGATACGCCAATGGAGATCCCGACAGTGTTTTTATGGATCACAACACACTAGAAAAAATACAATTTGCTCATTATTTTAACTCTTCATGAACCCTGTCTGGGCCAAATGAGGGGGAGCCCCAGGCCTTTAGGAAGGCTTCATGCAGTTGTGCATGTTAAATCCACAATTATAGCCCAGGACGGGATATATTCAGAAAGCTTCAATAATATGATGCTGATTTTGTTTTACAGCATTTTTACTGTAATGTTAACAGTATTACCATGCTGGCACACACAAGAGCAGTAGGTTATTAACATCTGGTATGTGTGTGTTTATTGGATATGTATAATAAACGAGCCCATATATCTCCAATCCCGTTGGACTTGGGCTGTAAATTCGATGCTGGTCACCTGATCAGGTCAGACGGGATACAGAGCCTAGTGAACAAGCCCCACCCCCCCAAACCTCACCCAACCCCACTCTGTCCAGTCCTCTCACTTTCTGTACCTAACAACCAGTCCTTGCGGGAATATGGCTCCCAGAACTGTCCCACAGGGTTTAGTTCAGCTGGGTGTAATTATCCCCGAAGATCTTAGGCCCCGCCCCCTAGCAGGCCTTCATTAGGGAGTCCAAGCTCAAACCCTGAATGCATCTCCCCCAGCCAAGTCGTCTGTGTGCTCGCTGCTAATTAGCTGATAGAGAATTAAGTGGACCTTGAAATTAAAATTGGTCAGAAAGGCTTAAATTTAGCATTTTAAAATCATGCTATGTTTATTAATTTAATTGCCAGTTATTCATTGGCTTATTTTGGATGGAGACACCAATGCCCTGTTTTTTTTTTCCTTCAGATTAACGTCTGTAATATAACATGTGTGTGTGTTTTTTTAGTGAATCAGAAGCATACAGTGCAATCAGTGTAGCCCACTTCTGAAAACAAACAGGTCTTATGAACTGCTTCTTTTTAATTAATCAAAAGCATACAGTGTGACCGGTGTAACCCAATTCTGATTCATGAGCATTTTTTAAGTGGATCAAACACATATGCACAAAGTAGCCTAGATTCTGAAAACTAGTGACTCTTAGGAACCGGTTCTTTTTATTTAATCAGAAACATACTGTTTGACCAGGGTCGCCTGATTTTAAAAACGAACAACGTTTTAAAACTGATTCTTCATGCAGTGTGACAGTATGAGCTCTTTTTGGTGAATCTAAACAAGAACAATGTAGTTGAAATTTCAAACCAAATGTCACTTGCTTATTCTTTTAATGAATAGTTCAAAATATGTTGAACTGCATGTTGATTCAAATGTTCTGAATCGATCTGAAACTGCCCTAAATTATTTACATTAGTTGGAAATATACTAAAATCAGAATCAGAATCAGAATCAAATCAGGAGCTTATGAATTGGAATCTGAATCGGGAAACGGCACTGATACGGAACCCAAAAGAATATATGTACCGTATTTTTCGGACTATAAGTCGCACCTGAGAATCAGTCCAAAAATACTGCATGATGAGGAAAAAAACATATATGAGTCGCACTGGACTATAAGTCGCATTTATGTAGAACTAAGAGAAAGCATTACCGTCTACAGCCGTGAGAGGGCGCTCTATGCTGCTCAGTGTAGACTACAGGAGCACTGAGCAGTATACAGCGCCCTCTCGCGGCTGCAGACGGTAATATTTTCTCTTGGTTCATTTGTCTAAGTTCATTTCTCTTGGTTCATGTCAAATTAATTTTGATAAATAAGTTGCACCTGACTATAATTCAACGGACCAGCCAAACTATGAAAAAAAAGTGTGACTTATAGTCTAGAAAATACGGTATATTATTGTTATTTAATTAATGTTTAGTGTTTAGTATTTTTGACCAAAGTAATCACTTTACTGGATTTCAGGATTGATTTCAGGAACAAAATGAAATTTTTTTTTCTGTAAAGCATCAAACTCATTGTACAGAAGAAGATTAAGCAGCGGAGTGAAAGCTGCAGTGCGTCTGTGGTCTATGAGATGTGAAGATAGTTGAACTCATAATCTAGTTGGTGTCAGAGGAGAAAAAACCCTGCTGGTGGTAATAAGCAGATGTAATGAGGCCTGGCCACTGAGTGACATAAGAACAGCCTTTTCCTGCTTAGACTTTTATTACTCTGCTGATGAGCTGTGCACTGTGAGACTGTTGAAATCTGATTTCCACTTCATAATAGCTTTATATTTAAAACCAAAAAACAAAGTGTTTCAGCTCCATCAGGTCTAGCAGATTCTGCACTGTTCTAATGCATTCTTTTTCTTTGTCTTACAGTGCGACAGTGAAAGTGATCAAGAAGACAAGGTAAGACTGCACCTTATTATTTCTATTATTACATAACTTACAAGACCAGCACTGTATATATATATATATATATATATATATATATATATATATATATATATATATATATATATATATAACATAATATGCAGAAACAACCACAAAGCCATGTTTGAGTAGCAATTATATCACTGGAGATCACTGACTCGCTGTGTAGTTTGTTTCTGGTAGATCACTGTCTGCTCTCACATTGCCTGCATTTTATCAATGCTACCTTGCATAAATTAGTTGTTTGATTGCCTCCGGCAGCTTCTAATGGAAATTAATAATATTCATATATTATTATTATGTATTTATTTATATACTTATGTTAAATAAATAAATAAAAATCAGGGATGTAATTGTAATTAATATACTTATTTGTGCTTTTCACAGATTCCAAGAACTGTTATTTCCTTCAGGAAATGCAAAGCTAGTTAGTAGCAGCAGCTGTAGTATTAGTGTTATTAATACCATGTTACATCATATAGCACTTTCTAAAATGATCTTTATTCTTTTTTTAATCAAACTTGAATCAATGAGAATCCAATATTAGACTTTGCTTAAAAGTGTGTTTCTATTTAATTAGAATTACCATCTTTTTAATGACTGTGAGAAGGCATTAATTAACTCTGCATTAATTATGAATGTCTAAATGGTGTGCGAAATTTGAAAAGAACCATTACAAGTTTCACAAGTTACATTTTACACATATTAACGTGAAACACTTCCTACAGATTTATTTAAAGTACAACCCACAGGACATAGGATTTACATTAGGTGGAACTGAATTATTATATCAGCTATTTTATAGTGTAATTATTACAAAATTAGGTTATTAATTAAATGCATTAATTTAATTTAACAGTAGACTTTAGGCTAATTTTGATGCAAACTAGGCAAGCTCTACAAAGAGCTTGACAAGACACATTGCACCACTTCATTACTGTCTGCTGAACATCAGCATGATTACCCAGAAATGTTGTTTTGTTCACTCTTTTTGATTATTCCTCATTTGTTGTTTTAAACCAGTGGTTGTTTGATGACGACGAGTCGAAGTAGCAATGTCAGTCAAAGCCCTTTTGTTGTGGCTTGGTAGAGATGTGCTGCGTAAGACATTAATCGCTGTTTTGCTCGCTGCGTTTCTGCTTCTCATTATTCCTCTAATGATTTTCTCGATATCATGTCATTCTCTCTGCATTTGATTAATTATGTGTCATAACAATGGAAGGGTTTAGTAGGTAAACAAAGAAACAAGAGTGCTCTCTTTCAAACGCACACACATTCGCAAACACTTCAGAGGGATCTCTGTCTGTCAATAGCTCTTAAAATGTGTTTACAAAACCGTGAGCATGTGCTATTTTCACATGCTTTTTCTCTCTGGGAATGA